>NW_022145917.1:9291-15454 GCF_002938485.1 Sitophilus oryzae | reverse complement strand
GAACACTTTTTTTTTGGTTCAGTCATTCTTAAGATTTTGTAATTATATTCCAATGAATTTTCCAGCGATCTCAGTAACATACATGTAAATATTTGAAGTAATTTCATACTTTTTTCAATTAATGGTCAGTTAATATTTTACTTCGTAAGTAACCTATATGGAAATAAACAACACAAGTAAAAAAAAGGTCTTTTATTTCATCAGTAATTTAAAGAAATAATAGTTGTAAGAAACATTAGTTAGTTTAGTATTTTAAACCCTTTTATCATATTCAGGGAAACAGTGTGAGTTATCTATCATTTTAATTCAAAATGATATTGTATTTCTCATCATCTCACGGATGTTGTCTATCATTGGACCAAACCAAACTAAACGGATAATCTAGATTTTATAGTCTGACAGTCTAGCGGCTAGAAATATGAGGCCTAAAAAATTATTTGGGGAGTGATAGTATCGTCGATAACGTTTAGAATATGTCTGTTGCGGAAAGAGAATTGATTGTATTATCATCTCCTGGATGTTGCCTGTCAAAATTCTGTCGTTGAGAGAGAAATTGAATCAAATTTTGTTGATAGGGTTCTGCGTAGAGGGGGGTCTGAAAAGGATAACCCCAGATTCTGATATTATATAATATTTTTTTTCGGTCTAGCAACATGTGTATAATATGTACATATTTTATTATGCGCACTAGATATAGTAAGCAATATTTAGATTATATTGTGAAAAGATTTGACAGATGATCATTTTAATACAGGTTTTGTGAAAGTGAGTCAAATTATTTATTAATTTTTAATTTTATTACTTTTTTCAACTTTTTGAAACTACACACAACCAAACTTATATGAAATCATCTATTATTTTTCATAATTTTTGAGACGTATGAAAAAATGTTGTGTTTATTAATAAAACTCAGTCCTTACCAATGACTTTTAATCAAAAATAATCCATATAGCAATAAAAAAAATAATCAGTTCGCAAAATAAACAAAACTGTATTTTTTTGTTTTCTAAAACGAAATTAAGATTTAAATTTTTAATTGCCAAAAAGCAAAAACAAAAAGAAAATTGATAATTCTAATATTCCTTGTTGCCACCACCAGCCCTTATGCAAACTTCTATCCGCACTGACATGCTTCTTATTAAATTATCCATGTTGTCTTGGGGTATGTTTTCCCATTCTGCAAATGCTGCATCAATAAGTTGTGCAAGATTTCCTTCCTTCGACGAGCTCTAACCTTTCTTTGGAGCTAGTCCCACAAGTGTTCGATAGGGTTTAGATCTGGTGAACATGCAGGCCAGTCCAAAACTATGACACCTTCCGTTTCAAGGCATTCTCTAGTCACTCTGCTGGTATGGGGAGCTGCACTGTCATACAAGAAGTTAAAATTATACCCAATTGCAGCTCTCCAAAAACTAGCGATTGGTTCTGGGACCAAATCATTAGTGAACGTTTTAGGAGATAGAAAAGAATTAGGTCTCAAATTGATATTTAATTTTTCAAATAATTTTACCAAATTTTAGAAATATATAAAAAATAGAATGGGGGGGAAGAGAGTATTGAAATTTATTGTTCTAAAGAGAAAACAATATTATATTGCAAAATAGCTCCCAGAAGCAAATTCTGAATACCTACGCCATTGTAACTTTGGAGCGTAAATATTTATGCAAATTAATATAACTATCAATGAACTCATCCACTGAATCCACCTACGCGACTGTTAAGAAGATTAATGTTTTTCGTGCATATTTAAATAATAAAAATTGTATTTTTTATTTCTTCGAAACACATTATGAAACTTCAACAAAAAATAGTAAATTTTTACTGTATACCTTATGTGCTAATGTAGGTAATAATTTAGTATTCACTATAAATATTTATTCTGTTGTTAGTTAAGTATATTTAATTATAAAGGTATACTTAATCTAATTTTATAATCTAACTCTATTCAGGCAAAATGAAGCCCTAATGTGCTGTACTGCATATTTTGTTCAGTAGATATATGTTAATTCTTATTGTATAGTACCGTGGAGAAACCAAGTATCATTGATCTATGGAGAGTGTGAAGGGGTATACCAGTAGTCCGGAACTACTTATAGTCTCAAGACAAAGCCCTCATTGGTTGCTAATGATCTGTGGAAGATGCTTATCATCTAAGCCTAAGCTACCAGCTACACGGATACATTAGGCCGGAATTTTCATGACAATCCAAATATACACGATATTAGATAGATGCGGTCAACATCTAAAGAAAAGGTCAAGCGTGTCATCAATCTTTTTCACGTGAACGCCTCGTCGTCGGCGCGGCGTTAGACAACACAATGCGAAATAATTCGAAATATCATTTTATAGCAGTGGAATAATTGAATGATCTAAACTGACGATTATGGATCAGCGAAATCTCCAAACGCAAGCAAAGGGGCGCGGGCGGTCGTTATGCAGTCGTGTTGTTATGACGCGGTGGGTTCCTCTTTAGAAGCAGGGGACTATACAATGGTGACGTCCGGACTTGTTATTTGTTGCGTGAGAATCATTGACACTTACACATATTTTTGGGAGTCTGGAGGTAAAGAAGTAGCAAATGCATCAGACTTCCCAGCTTATTCAATCTCCATCACGTTTGATGAGGGAGTCACCTTCAAAACTGAGAGATGTAGATGTTGGCTGTGAGGGGAAGTTGATCACCGCGAGGATTATAGATCTATTGTGTCCCCGTTTCTTGAGTTATATCTCATCATACACTCTCAGGGCTTTGACGAAAGCCAGTATCTGAGACAGTTTTACAAAGGTTATTTCTCCATCTCCGATATCGGTCGTACTAAAGTTTATGACACGAATGGTCGTCTCGGTGCACTCAGTGATAAGATGTTCTGGTATTACTCCATTTTCCCACAGAATCTGCATTCGCCGTTGTTTCTTAGCTTTAATATATACTAAGGTATTCATGGAGGAGACTTACTTGCGGTTATTACTTAAACCAAGGAAAATATTTGATTTTTCTTGATCTGATAAAAATGCAGGGAACTCTTATTCTTTGTCGCCGATCTTAGTTTTTGTCGCCGACTATGTCGCTTTTCTGCTTTTTACTATAGCGGTTTTTTTTCATTTTACAGTTAGTTGATTTTGTTTTCTTGTTGTTAGGCACTTCTTCTTCCTTGAAGAAGGCACAATTAATAGATTAGATAGCACATTAAGGTGCTATCTTCATATGGGTACGTTTTGCTGGAAACACCTAAACACTATTTCCTTCAGATGCTCTTTCCTCATTTTTGCTTCAGTACAGTATACTGAGGCAGTATTGTATTTGTATTTAGTAAGAGTGGGTATTTAGTAAGAGACCTGGGATTGCGGCCACGAGAGACTATTGTGGCTCAGTCTTTACACAAAAAAGATTTTTAAGTTCACCCTCACCTTAAAGGTTGGACTTTAATATAGGCTGTTATGTCCGAGGTGATATGCCTCCTAGGTCTGATAGGTCTAGTATAATTTTGCCAAACGCCTCAAACAGAACGTGTTTCATGGTTTCGTCATTTTCCATACAAAGTCAGCATTCGGCATCTTCCACCAGTGCCATCCTCTGTAGGTGTGATCTCAACACTGAGGCATTATACTTTGCTTTAGTGCTGTTGCTACTGCTAGGTCTTAATTCTGTGTTAGCTAGGTGAACCATGGGTGAACCTCTCTCCATTTGTCAACCCTTAGTGACCAAAAAGAAAATTATTCCGTAATAAAATATTATCCCATGAGGCATTAGAGAGTGCTGACGATGGTATTAAAATCAATGGTATCCTAATTTACAATATTCATTTCGTGGATGATACGGTCATACTAGCTGGCAACATTCTACACCTTCAGAACATGATGGACTGCGTCGTTGAACATAGCATGCAGTACGGATTACACATCAATATCAACAAAACTAAACTTGTATTTTCCAAAACGTCGGAAAAGGCTGTCCTCTAGAGGCTGAATTAGGAACAAGGTGATAGAACAAATATTGTCCATAAAATATCTAACGACGCTTGCGACCTCAAAGCTGAAATTTTGGCGAAGATTGAAAAGACCAGACGTACTTTTGCCTCCATGCATGAAAACCCTCTACTAGCCGAGATCTAAGCCTCGACCTGTGCATACGTATGCTGCTTTGTTACATCTTTCCAGGATTTCTCTAAGGCTCTGAGAGTTGGACACTCAATCAGAGTTGAACACTCAACACCATTGGAAAGTCGCATTAACGCTTTTGAGGATCCTGGATGGACAGAGATAAAGAGCACCTATCAACAATTAAGGAAAGAAAGTTACAGTACGTCGGCCACATCAGGAGGGGTGCCTGATGGTCAGTGAAGATAAAATTGAGGGCAGGAGATCAGTGGGAAGATGGCAAAACTCCTGGGTTAAGGATCTGCGTGGTTGGTTCGGAAAAACATCTATTGAATTTTTTTAAGGTGCAGTGGTCACGCCCTGTTGAATAGCCAATCTCCGAAGGGAGACGGCGATCTAAGAAGAAGAAGAAGAATAAAAAAATATTAGTTTTATCAAAAAAGGAAAGAATAAATCTATTCACTGATGAATAACCTAAATATATGTGAATAACGGTCCATTCGTCAAACATTTCGGTCCTATAATGTTCATGGTTTCTTGCATTTTTGCAAAATAGACGATGATTTCTGAATAATCACTTTGCAAAAAATTACCTGCATATAGTATCATATTGCGTTTCTTTATATCCATCTTTACTTTGTCATAAAAATTCCAAGTTCATAATACCAGTAATGGTCCTCCGTAAGAGGCGAGTCAACATTTGAGAAGAACGTACCGAAAGAACCGCTTTTTATTCGTCGAGTCAACTGGTTTTCAGCTAGTGATCTAACAACAATAGTGCGAAAGCAGCGTCTACAACAGCAGGAAAAAACGCGCGCGCCAGCTCAACTCAGTGGCATCGTCGGTCCTCCGTCCGTTGTCCGTCACCGCAAAAAATAAACCGCGCGATTTTGATAATATTATGCGGCCATTTGAAATTGCGCCGATCGGACAGTCTTCATCCGAAATTTATTCGAAACGAAAATAAAACGAACTATTGCGACCACAAAAATTAGCGCCTTTAATTCGAGATTGTCGCGAGGTTTTACGGGTAATTCTATTTTTTAGTTTTTAGTCAAAATTCTCTTGTTACTTTATACTCTAAAGTTGTTGTGTGATGTGTGGGTGGACTCGAGTGTGATGGGTAACGTCCAACAATGCTTCGCTGCGCCGAAAAATAAGAAACTGTCTGCTGCGGTAAGAAATGAATGTGTAGATGTTAGCATAGGTGTTCTAATAGAGAATAAATTTTAGTTTATTTCAATATATAAAATCGTGTGTTTGTTAACTGTCACTCTTATGTATTCTTTAGTTGGATAAACTATACTGAGAAGGGGCTCGCACTCTGTTCTCTGACCCTAGAAGTTTGTAGAAATGAAATCCAATGTTTTATTTTTCCTATTGATATGGTTAATTTTCAAATCACTTGGTCTAAAGAGAGACCCAAATCTACAACCATTAAATAGAAATATTAAAACAAACAAAAACTTGTGTTAAATGATTAAAAGGTATAAATCAAGAAAAATTATATAAATATCTTAAATTGTTTTTTTTTTCTATAGATATGTCCCTATCTCAGCGCCTATAAATGTCAAAAAAAAATTAAATTGTTACATAAATATAGGTATATACAGGGTGTTCCGTAATGACATTGTAATATTTAAGGGGGAGTGGGAGGTGATCCTTGGTCCTATTCTGAGAGAAAAACTTCATATGAATGTATGTCCTAAACACCTTAATTTCTGAGATACAGGGTGGTAACATTTTCTAAAGAAAACTTTTTTTCACAATAACTCAATACAATAACTGATTTTATTATAGATATTTTTATGAAACTTAATACACGTCTTCAATGCATCAAAATATCTTTTAGGTGTCCAAAGAATTTTATTTATTTCAACCAGTGCCGTCAATAAGTTTTACATTGAATATTTTTAGAGAAAAAAGTGATACACTACTGACTTCTCTTAAAATAAAAAGTATCTTCAAAATCTCCATTTATTTCTGAACATTTTTTATCTCCCGATTTTTTTTGTTTGACGCATAGATTTTGCTTAAAAAAATTAAAAGCAGTTTATTTCAGTGT
>NW_022145917.1:0-5400 GCF_002938485.1 Sitophilus oryzae | reverse complement strand
AAACATATTGAATATTTCGGCGAATTGAAAACTTAAAAATAGAAAATGGTGTCTAAAAAACTGATCTCCTAGTTCTAATATATTTACCCTCCTATAAATAGCAATTTGCAGTTTGAAAAATTAGTTTGCGAACTTCCTAGAGATACTGCAAAGTGCATAATCAAAGTTCAAACACAAATCAGCTGAAAACCATCATGTTGCTTTAGGTTAAATGAGGAAGTTATTATAATATTATAAGTTTTTTTAAATATACAAGTTTTATTCCTAGAATACATTTTTGTAGAATGCTCTGACGAACATCTCAAGTATCTGGCACGATTTTTGTCACTAGATTAATCTCTTTTTTTAAATTTCTGCTGACGATTCAACAAAGCAACAGTTATGTAGTTTTCTTTTATAAATTACGTGGTATAAATATCTCTATAAATATATGTATATAAAATGTATTTTCTTACTATAATTATAATATACAGATTCCGGCAATAGTGCGTCGGGCATCTATAGCTCCTATAATAAAAAAGTTAGAAATTTAGTTTAAGTGCAGATCTAAAGTATGTACTAAGATGTATTTGAGGAAAATATTTTAACCTCTACAAGGTGGCTCAAAAAAGTGTGAGTTGATCGGCATGATTTTTTTTAAATGGAACACCCGGTATATTATTGCATTTTTGGCTACCTTTCGGATCACTTTACATAATCCTAAATATGTTTTGATAGTTTCAGAGATAATAATAAATAAACAAAAAAAATTTTTTCAGCCTTTTTTAAAAAAAAATATTAAAAATACAAGAACTGTCTTGAAATCAACTGTATAAGGCATATACTTTAGATGGTCTGTACTTACTATGCTATAAATATCGTAATCTTATATCATACAGGGTGTTCAAAATTCTACCCCAAACTTACCAAATTATAAAGTAATTTTTCTTTGTTTTTTTTTTAAATGGAACAACCTGTATATAATTTTTTTAAGAGGTAGAGAATTAAAAAATAAACATTTTTTGTATTTAGAGTATATCAAAATTTTTAATGGTTTCGCAGATACACGCAGTATTATTTGATATGGCGGGCGCTTTCAACGGTAAAATACGAGGGAAAAATCACTGGGTGGCTTTGATTAAAGTTTACTGTGGAAATTGCCATATGAAATATAAAACTGCAAATATCTGCGAAATCGTTAAAAAATTTGATATACTCTAAATACAAAAAATGTTCATTTTTTAATTCTCCATCTATTGAAAAAATAATATACATGGCGTTCCATTTAAAAAAACCAAGAAAAATTATTTTATATTTTAGAAAGTTTGGCGTAGAATTTTGAACACCCTGTATGATTTAAGATTACGATATTTATAGCAAAGTAAGTAGAGACCATCCAAAATAAATATCTAATATAGTTTTGATTGGGACAGTTCTTGTATTTTCAATATTTTTTTTTAAAAGGCTGACAATTTTTTTTTAATTTATTTTCTATTATCTCTGAATCTCTGAAACTATCAAAACCTATTTAAAAATATCTTACAATTATGTAATGTGATCAAAAAGGAAGTCAAAAATGCAATAATATACAGGGTGTTCCATTTAAAAAAAAATCATCCTGATCCTCTCGCACTTTTTTGGGCCACCCTGTAGAGGTTAAAATATATTCCTAAAAGACATCCTAGTACACACTTTAAGTTTGTACTTAAACAAAATTCCCAAGTATTTTATTCTAGGAGTTACAGATGCCCGACGCACTGTTGTCGGACCCTGTATAATATAATATATTACAATATTATGCAAGTATTTCAAGAGTTTTAATAGAATAATGCCATAGTATAAGGAAATAATACTTGGAGATTGACAAGAAATATTCAGAACTTCGGACATTATTGTCCTACTATAATAATAAGATATATGTTTTCCAGATTTTTCAAATGCTTCATTATCCATAAGCTAGAATGTAGAATGTAGAATGAGCGAGAGGGGTGTTGATCACCGCGATCTTACAGATATGTTGTGTCCCCCTTTCTTGAGTTATAACTCATCATACAGTCTCAGGGCTTTGACAAAATCCAGTATCTGAGACAGTTTTACATCTTCGATATCAGTTGTACCAAAGTTTATGGCACGAATGGTTGTCGTCTCGGCGCATTCCCCATTCTCCCCACAGAATCTGCATTCGCCGCTTTTTCTTAGCTTCATTCTACTGAGATGTTCATTGATTTAGACAGTGTCCTGTTAAAAATCCCGTGACAATCCGAAGATTGTTCTTATTTAAATGAAGAAAAATCATTGATTTCCTGAGATACTTCTTCGAGCGTCTTAGACCGTTGCAAGAGTCCCATTCCAAGTTCATGAGTTCCTATTCATACGCTAAAAATCCGTTTATCTCTTGAGCACACATTTGAGTAAGCATGTTTTGAGTACACAAGTGATTGCGACTTCATATACATTAACTTTTAAAGAATTAGCAATTTCACACAAAGCAAATTTTTTAATGGTTTCGTAAAATATTGTGAGTTTTTGTGAACTTCTGTTAATTCAAGGATTGCACATTCTTGTTTTGTTTCACAAAATACGTCCAAACGACTATTTAACAAATCTTTTTTTAAGAGATATTTTCAATAGTACTGACTGGGACTATTGAAACTGAATTATAGCTAAATTGCAATTTAGTGCAACTGAATTATAGCTAAAAATGGCTAAATTAATGGCTGATTTAAATGGGTAAATGCATGACGACAACGTCAGTCACGTTTATGTTTTCTTGTGGTGGATATACAGGGTGTCCCAGATTTTAATCGGGAAAATTTAATAGACGGTAGAACTTGCAAAAATAAAACAAAAAGTTCATATCAACTTGTAAGATTTAAATCTTCCTTTTCGAGATACAGGATACCATTAGAATACTAATTATAATATTAATTACCAATTAGAATTTATTTTTTTCCACAAGAAATAAGCAGGATAGACAAAAAAGTCAGGAAACAAAAAAATAATATTTTTAATTACTAAATCCAAAAATAACATTAAACTTCTAAAAAAGCAGTAGCGTGCCTATTTTTTCCTTTAAAATAATTTTCCAGTGATGCCCCACCACGGCCCCTGGCCATTAAACTTAAATCTAATTACATCAAATTAAGTCCCATAGTAAGTATTATAAACGGGTCAAGTTATATCAAAATCGATTAAATAGTTTTTCAAATATCTTAATTTTTTTTTCTCTTTAAGTAACTTTAACACCCTGTATCTCGAAAAGGAAGCTTTAAATCTTACAAGTTGATATGAACTTTTTGTTTTATTTTTGCAAGTTCTATCGTCTATTAAATTTTCCCGACGAATTTTTACGTGACAATTTAAATGACTTAAGATAACCTGCTTCAATTGCAGTTTCTTTAAATTTAAATCAAATCCGATTAAAATTTATCAGGATCAGATTCAAATGCAGTTTGAATTTGAATTAAGGCGGATCAGATTAAAACCCAATCCAATACATTATTTTATTTTTTTATTAAAAAAAAACAATTTTAGTGACTTGATCGAGTTCATAATAGAATTAGTTACAGGAGAAGAACTATATCACAAAATAATAATTTAGTTTGGGTTTCTCCATATACATATAATCAGATTTCGTATCGTATCGTACCCTTTGATCTCCACTATACGGATTCCAATCCAATTTACGCGGATTAAAGTCAAGTGGTTGGAGCACGAGCGCCTTTAATGATTTATTTTGACTGGAAATTTCGGGTCTCCTCCTCGATTGGATCAAATTGAATAACGAGCGTAATTTCACGTTTTAGGCTAGAGGCTGCAAATTTAATCATTTTATAATAATCTTCAGTGGGCGATAATTTGTGCCCAAAATAAAAAGATGATTTTTAAACATTTAATTTAAATTCTAATATGTAGTTGCAGAATCCATTAGTTTGCCACTGCCGATTACTTAATTCAAGGTCTATGTAGATAGGTATGTACTATTTTTCAAAAGTTGAAAAAATGAGGAGTGACATCATTCTTACCAATAACAAACCTTCATCTTCATCTGTACAAGATGACCAAATGTTTTACAAATAAGATCCTACATTGTAAATAAGATACATTTCCTGTCTACAAAAAACTTCTTTTGATTTTAAAGGGTCGACCTATGCCGGAAACACTGCGACACCTAAGGTTTATTGTGTGCCCTTCAATCCTTAATGATGGGAGCATAGTTCCTCCGCTTCTAGCCTTGCTCTCCGAATTAGGAACATTTTGTGATCCAGAAGCAAAATCATCATTGATGAGGTTGTTCACTTGGTACCGCACCAGTCATTTCCTGTCAAAAAACATGCTGTAATCCGTGCCAAACATTAGCAGTTCCTTGGCAGTTTTAAAGTTATGTCCTTGGATCACATTGCTTTGCCTTTGCCTGTGCGCCTGACCGGTTCTTCAGTGGGTGGTCTGCTTCTCCTTGATCCAGAGTTTTACTGGACTACGGGTCTATATATTTCGGTATTCTCAGTGCTGGCTATGTTCGTAGGTTTTTTGTTGTTTTTGGCCTGGCACTCAGGATAATTTCTTTCTGTTCCGTTCTATCAAAGTTCCAAGCTACCGTTTCGTCTACCCGACCTGGCTCAACCAGGCGGGCTAGATGATCCTCTTAGCGGAGCAGAAGCACGGAGACACCTCCGACTGCTCCACGAAGGACTTGCTCCAGAGGAAGCAAAAGCGAAAACACTCCTCCAAAAAGGGGAGAGTAAAGAAACCAAAAAACAACCTGACTCCTCTCCATCAAACGGCAAGAAAGGGACCGAGAACCTCTCACATCTTCTCCGACAGGGAGAGAAAAAAGCCAGGATGGAAAGCCGTCCAACACCGGGAGGCAAACAGGGACGTATCACCAGCTTTGCCGCTATTGCTGGACAATTGAAAATGGCGGTGCTGCCAAAGGATTTCTCAGAGGTTGCTCTGACTACCGACCAGCAAATGTCTCTAGAAGAGGCTATACTGGACGAAATAGTGGCGATCGGATCGCAACACAACGATCTACAAAATGTGGGTCAGCTGCGTTTTGCGGGGATACACGTTCGGGTGGGCATGATCCTCATAGATTAAGAATCGGCGAATTGGTTGGTGGAAATCGCACCTAAGCTTAAAAATTGGCAAGGGCCGGAACTGGTTGCAGTGAAGGGAGAAAACATCTCTAAAGGGGCGGCCATCACGGTTTTCCTGCCGAGGAGCAAGGGGAAAGACACGACCTACCTGAGCCTTATCCAGGGTCAGAATTTCAATGTAAGGACATCGAGTTGGCGAGTCATCAACTCGAGGGAGGAGGGTTATGGTCAGGTCCTCCTAATAGGAATTGACCTCAAATCCAAGGAGGCAATAGAGAAAGAGGGACATATAATCTATTATAGATAAGGGGCAACACCGGTA
>NW_022145916.1:5305-8461 GCF_002938485.1 Sitophilus oryzae | reverse complement strand
AAATTTTTAGCCACATTAACAAAGTAAGTGTTTAAATCTTCAGGTGAATTAAAGACTGTGCCAGACGAAGAAGTCTTATTCCTTAAGTCATTTACAATAGCCCAAATCTCTTTAGCAACAATACCGGATTTGGCTAGCCTCCCATTATAATAAATGTCCTAGGCAGCTTTTATAGTCTTACGATAAACCCTTCTATAAAGTTTCACGTAATTATGAAAGAAAACGGTGTCTGTGAATTTTTTAAGGTGAGATAATGAGCGCATGTTCTTTGCAGATATACGCAAGCCTGTCGTAGACCAGGGTATACCTTGCTTAATTTTGATAGGCCTAAGAGGAAACGCCTTGCACGCCAGATTAGACAAAGTATTTATAAATCTAGAAAATTCGGAATCGACTTCAGCCGAGAGGACAACCCACTCAGTTGTTAGACATAGGTGGTGAAAATTAAGAAAATTTTTATCCGAAAAAATACGGCCCAATTTGCGCGAGGTATTTTTGCATTTGGATTGTGGCAAAAACGTTGCCAATACTGCCTCATGATCAGAGAAACCTGAGTTAAGGACTCTTCTTCTTAAGGTGCCGTGCAGATTCCTGCGTAGGCGTTCATCTTTTTCTTCCTCATCAGATGGTTCTGTTAACTGCCGCGACTTGGAGTGCTTGGAAGTCCTATTTGCCTGTCCAATGACGAATATTTCTCAGCCAGGATAGCTTCCTTCGTCCTATTCCCCTTTTGCTTCCCTATATTTTACCCTGGAGAATCAGACGCTGAAAGTGATAGTGTTCTCCACGTAGTATGTGTCCCAAATAGGCTATTTTCCTCTTCTTGATGATTTCGAAGAGTTCACGTTGTTCCAGACCAGCTCTTCTGAGAATGTCTTCATTCCTCACACGGTCGACCCAGGGCACTCTTAGCATTCGTCGTAGGGTCCACATTTCGAAGGCCTCAATTCGGTTTATTGTTGCTACCTTCAGTGTCCATGCTTCCACACCATATAACAAAACGGACCAGACATGGCACTTCACAATTCTGTATCTAAGGCCGAAGTTCAAATTCTATCTGTAAGAAATCTTCGCAGTCTCAGAAAAGTAGATCTTGCTTGTTCGATCCTGCATTTGACCTCCTGGTCCGGATCCCACGTTTCGTTAACCATGCATCCCAAATATTTAAATTGTGTAACCTGCTTGATGACCTCTCCATTTAAGTAAATTCTGGTGTTCGGAATATTATTTCTGTTAACAGCCATAAATTTAGTTTTTGTAGTATTTATGTTTAAACCCAGTCTTTGACTTTCACTGTTAACCTTATTTAGAAGGATTTGGAGATCATTTGCATTGTCTGCCAATATCACTGTGTCATCCGCATATCGGATATTATTAATTGGAATGCCATTTATTTTCAAACCAATGGGACTATCGGAGATTGACTCAGTGAATGCTCTTTCCACATATAAATTGAACAACATTGGAGACAGAATACACCCTTGCCTTACCCCCTTTTTTATTTCAAAATCTTCTGTTACTCCCACGCTATGTATACAAATTTCAGCTTTTTGGTTCCAATACAAATTACTGATGAGCCTTATATCTTTTCCATCAAGTCCCAAGTCTCTGAGGTATGATATAAGGAGGTTATGTTTAACGTTATCGAATGCCTTTTCATAGTCTATAAAGCACATGAAGACATCTTTTCTCTGATCTTGGCAATTCTGTACTAAAGTTTGAAGACTGAATATAGCTTCTCTAGTACCAAAGCCGTTTGAAAGACTATACAGTCAACGAATTCCGGGTCAAAAGACGACACGACATAATCTATAGTACTAGAGCCAGTTTTAGTTATTCTAGTTGGTGAGTCAACATGCATGAGTATACCAAAAGAATGAAAAATGGACTGGAGAGAGACCCCTAGCTGCACACACACTGGAAAAGTCAATATTTAGCTCGCCACACAAAATCATTTTACTTTTTATAGGTAGGGATTCAAGCAAGCTTAGCAATTTTTGACTGAAAATATGCACGTCAGCGTCAGGTGTTCTGTAAATACAAATAATATAAAGGTCAAAAGCATTATGATAACCGACGGAAAATTCAAATTTTTTTTCGGATATTAGAGTATCGAACTTAGTTACTGCCGTAAAGTCGTTGTTAGTAGACATTATCATAGTACCACCATGAGATGAGTTACTTCTATTGAATCTAGTTACTGTAGTGTAATTTTTGACAAATACAGGCTCATCCATATTTAACCAATGTTCAGTTATGGCAACAATTTCTGGAAAATTGAGCTCTTCTAATAAAAGATATAATTCATCCGTTTAAGGACTGAATATTAATTAAAAAAACACTAAGCTTGCTGTCGTCTAGTTTTTCAGAGGTTGCTTGATCCTCTGTTCGCGTCATTTCACCTAAAAAAATACTTTTATTTGGAAAGCCATTGGAGAAATACTTGGTATGACTTTCCCTAATTCTCTGAAGCTGTTGAAGTTTTTCCGTTGAAAAGAAGGACATGGAGGCAGAAAGATCCGCATTCACTTCAGCTGCGTCAATACCATATACGTTGTGGAAGCGATAATATATCCTAAGCACGACGACGAAATCCGCTTCACTAGGCCATATATAATTTGATGCTGGTGTTGGTGTACCCTTCAAAACACACACTTGAGGGTTGATCGTGGAGATAGGCGAGGAATAGCCGAATAGGTTTTAATATGGAAGGGTCTCTCAGTCTAGCTAGCAAATAACGCCCACTTGCCTCATCCGAATTTTGCGTCATCCGAACTACAGGCGGAGTCAACGGGTCCACATGTAGCCCGCCATCCCTCCTCGCACCTTCTTCCACAACCATTTCCACATTTTCCCCCAAGAGACTTACAAGCAGTTCTGACAACAGCCTTCTTGTCAGAACAAATCTTAACAGATTTGACCTCCGCCGGTATATTTACGGATGTCGAGTTTGAGCAAGGTGGTAGACTTCGGATATCAACAGTGTTTGATAAGATGTGTTTACAGCCTGTGGACGAAGTACCTGGTGCTGGCGGCGATATCTTTAAAGGTCTTGTAAAAGAATTGGCAGTGACTATTTCAGTACCTGGCGGCCACATACCTATGTCCTTCAGCTGCTCAAGGTGGCTCTTGTTCTGCACACCAATTTTGAAGTCA
>NW_022145916.1:0-5297 GCF_002938485.1 Sitophilus oryzae | reverse complement strand
CAACAGTGTTTGATAAGATGTGTTTACAGCCTGTGGACGAAGTACCTGGTGCTGGCGGCGATATCTTTAAAGGTCTTGTAAAAGAATTGGCAGTGACTATTTCAGTACCTGGCGGCCACATACCTATGTCCTTCAGCTGCTCAAGGTGGCTCTTGTTCTGCACACCAATTTTGAAGTCAGAGTGTGAACTGTCTTTATTTTTCAGCAAGGGAAAGCATCGGATAAAGTCAGTAGTTCGAAGCTTTTCCTTGGCATAGTGTGCAAGCTGGTTTGCTGTACAAGGAGGTGGGATTTTGGACACTATCAGGTAATGCCAGTCTTCTTTCTTGGGCAATCCGTGAGGTGTGGTATTTGAATGGTATTTGGAGAAGCAGTGCCCACCAGTGTATCCTTGTTATCCGAATGGTCAGTCTGCGTCGAACTAGACTTTTTTTCTATTGGTAGGTTACTTTTAATGTTCTTTGGAGGAATGTTCTTGGATGTCTTTTCACTGGAGGCCAACTTCTCCAACATGAGTGCCATTTTATTTACACTCAAACGCAAATGACCCAACTCCTTTGATAAGTTTTAATAGCTAAATGACGTTATATGAAATAAACCCCTAGTTTTCGGTCATACGAAATTTTTTATTGATAAAAGCAAAATGGCGGCACAACATTCCTAGAAAATTTAATAAAATTATTGATTGTCCGACTTCTGGACATTTTAATCTGAGAACTACTTACGTATAATTAACCAAGAAATTCGTAAAAATTATGTGAATGGACGATAATGTTACATAAACACGTTTAAAAATTTAAAAAAACTTAAAATGACGTCTTTTTTTTTAAGAAAACATCCGAAAATCGAATGCATGAAAATGAACTTAAACGTTTTCATATTTTGACGTTACCTATTTACCTCTTTTTATATCTCTCTTGTTTCCTAGCTGACTATTATAATTTTTAGACCATATAATCCTAAACGGCAGCCTAATATGATTTGTTCTCTTAATATCTCCGATTAGAGACAAGATAGAAAGTTGCGGTTTGGTTTGAAAATTTGCTGCTATTTTGGAAATGTTGTGCTCTATTTAACTGTGCAAAGAGAAATATAGTCTCCTATTTAAATTTCTCATGGAAAAGCGCAATATCTGTTATGATGTCAAACGGCGCCCTCTAGCTACCACGAAAAAAATTATGGAAACAAAATTTATACTGGATATCATCAAGGAAGAAAAGCTCTTTTAAACGAGCCCTAGTTTGTTTAAATCGGTTAACCCAAACCAGAGTTATCCTTATTTTAATAAAAGATAGTTTAACCTTCCCCCACCACTTTATTTTATGATATAGAGCAAAACGCTCTATATCACAAATATTACAAATTTATCGATGATTACAATAGTAATATTTGAAATACCTGTTTACCTGCATATTTTTGAGAAAAACCCTGTTTTGTGATTGGTTGTCAGAGAAACGCCCCCTAGCGGACATTTTTCGAACTTGAAAATAATTTCCAGCGATTTCTCTTGGTCGATTTACTCATTAGAATTTTTCTCCCAAAGTTATACGACAAGAGTTTCTGAGGTAGTCTTAGTTGGCCACCCGGTACAGTGTTGCCATACAATTTTCAACGCTAAACCCCAGTAATCCCGAGCATATATGAGCACGCGGATCCAAGGCAGGCCTGATTATTGAGAAATTTGGCGTTTAATGAAGGTTTTCGTGATGGGTGAAGGAGCGTAAAGGGCTGGAAGGGTGGTTTTTGCCAGCTCTCGTCTTAAGAATGATTTATGATGGTTTTTGTCCGCGCCGAGGCAGATGGGGCGGTAGAATGCTTTATTTCGGTGGAAATAAGTTGGGTAAATGATGATGTTGCTAGTTTTTTTCTCTTTTTCCGGGTACTTATTTAAAGAGGCGAAAAGACATTAGTTTAAGGATTTCAAAAAACTGACGAAATAACGCTGAACCGTACAGTAAAAACACCAAGAAGATTTCAGTGGTTTCATATTAATATAATTTAATTTGTTAAAATTGAACTCTCTCTAAAAATCTACAGCGTACTTTACTGTATTCCATATCAATTAAACTTTTAGTTACGTAATCGAGCGCGCGATTTTTAAATTCATTGTTGCCAACCATGGACATATTCGGCGCAGTGTTGACTAACTGGAATTTAAATTTCGCGCTGGGGATTCAGGTGGTAGCTCTGCTGTAAAAAATGTCAAATTGCCGCATTTATTATTTATTTCCTGATACTGTCATTCGTTTTGACACTTTAGTTTTGCATTACGAGTTTTTGGTTTAAATAAATAGTGTTGTAGTTATATTTTAAATTTTCCTAGAAAACTGTTTAGAACTGCCCGTTTACTGCAAATTTCTCAGGTATAATTTGTTAATCTTTAATATTACAATGGTTATGGCACTGTATATATATTTGTTTGTATACCGGATGCGTCTCAAAAGTGGTTCACCCCTATAATTTTTTTATTTTTTTTTTAGATAAAAAACGAAATTTGCTAATTTATGTTAGTATATGACATAAATTAGGATTGATTGACGTATTCAATTGTTTTTTGTCACTTCCTGTTTCACCGGAAATGTCTAAAACCTTTGATTTTTAAATGGCACCTTCGGTTTATTTTACTTTATTCGATAGAAAATGACACTCTGAATGGAATGACATATCATATGTCAACTTTTGACATATTCGCATATGGTTTTTGAAATTGTAACATGTGATTTATAACGACAATTTAACTCGAAATACCAAGTGTGCGGTACCAAATTATTCGTAAAAAAATGTTTTTCCAAATATGCTAATGAGCCACCCTTATTACATTTGGAAAAATTGAGATATGATTAAAAATACGATTTGGGCATCTTTTAACCGACCAGGACAAGACACGAAAAACATTAGACGAGCAAATCTATTTTTCCCAAACTTCTTGATTAAAAATTAGTGTTTCTAACACAGCCATGGCACTCTAGATTGAAATTTAAAAAATGAACGAAAATGCGATCCATTGCTTCAAAAAAATGCTTCTTAATTGAGGGACAGATTTTAATTTTTTATGTGTAGAACATTTACTCTCATTTCACCCTTTATGATGCAAATTTCCAGAAATTGCTCCTTGGAGCACAATTACTCAATTACGTCACCTGAGAAACCTCTGTGCAATATTTCATAATTCTAAATTTGATTTGAACAAATTTTTGCAAAAACTTTCCACTAAATTTTACCCTCTTAGGGGATGGATTTGCAAAAATAGTTTCTTAGTACCCACTTTCGTCAGTTAATAAAAGGTTCCACACTTTGTAATAAACGAGATATCCAGAGAGAATATACAGGGTGCCCCAAAAATAAGGGCAAGCATTTTAAGGGGTGGTAAACCTGGTCAAAAGAAACATTTTTTCATTTTAGCGTTTTTCAAATAAGTCCAAAATAACCGAATTACATACATTTTACTTTGAAAATTTACAAAAAAATGATTTTTTGTTAAAATTTTGAGAACCGCTGGATCTTTTCTTGATTTTCTTTCATGTAAATTTAAGCTATATACTACCTAATGTTTCCATATTATCAAGAAATTATGTTTTTAACTTAGAACTAAAAAAAATTCCAAATTCCAAAAAAAAATTTTCAAAAAATTCCAAATTTTCCAAAAAAAATTTCGGAAAAAAAAATTTGAAATCTGAAATCTGAATTTCGCAAAAAAAATCGATCGTTCCCCTGCAACCCTTCCGCTCATTATGCCTTTCCATTAAAAGGGGGAAAACGGCCTGAAACTAAACCCGTCCGCGTTGTTTCGTGTTATTTTAATGGAGAAAACCGAGTAGCGAGCGCCCCACGAAACCCCATCGCTTGACACGCCGCCCATGGACCTCCCTGGGGGGTTAATAATTGATCGGAGGATGAAGGACAAGGGTCGGAGGACATTCGACCGATGCGCCGTCAGAAAAATCATAACGTTCGGGAGTCTCTGGTGGAGATTTACTGATTTTATACCAGACAAGTCTAAAAAGTTTAGAAATACCTAGTATTGATCTTTGTCATCGAAATTAGGACTTCGGGATTCCTCGGTGTAATATTATAATACCTCAATTATATACAGTATGTCTTTATATTTTATTACTTTTATTACCCGTATTGTCCTAACAAGGGAAAAACTTTTTTATTATTGAAATTTTAAGAAAAGTGCATTCTTCATAAAAAATTTTGCTTGTTCTAGAATGGTTAATCCCGCTTATACTTTTCCAAATCTCCATATCGTTTTAGAGAAAATTAAAAAAAAACACGAAAATACGTTGAATTTCCAAAAGTTCCAAAAATCAAAAAGCGTTTCTATGATAATATAATTTCGTTTTTATTCTTTGATAGATTTTTATTGATAGAATGTTAATTAACGTCATATTTTTGGCTGTATTAAAATTTTAAAAAACAAAATTTATTTAGTTAGGTTAGGAAAATATAATACTTTAATAACTGCAAAAATATGACGTTAATTAAAATTAATAATGACCATCTATCAAAGAATGAAATCAAAATGGTATTACCATAAAAACGCCTGTTGATTTTTGGGACGTCATGTATATTTTCATGTTCTTTTTATTTTCTCTAAAACGGTATGGAAATTTAGAAAAGTATAAACGAGATTAACCATTTAAAACAAGCAAAGATTTTTATGAATAATGCATTTCTTGCAAAATGACAATAATAAAAAAAATTTCCTCTTGAAAAGATAATCCGGGGACATACTGTAGATATAGCTACTGATTTGCAGTTTTAATTTACAAACTGCAATATGTATTATTAATCATTATTCTTCTCAATTTTTTTCATCATTTTGTTCTAAATGTTCTCAAAATTCTATTTTTTTTTTCGAGAATAATAAGAAAAATCGAGAAAATTTAGATTAAATTTAATAAAGTGATTTTTCAACTTATTTTTTACGCTAATTTCAAATTCTTGATATTTGGTTGATTTTGCTCATTTATTGTCGTTCATTCACTGAAAACGTCCTCCAAAAATAAATTTTCTATTATTTTACAACACTAATAATAATTATATAATTTTAAATAATCAAAATTTATTTTGTACACTCTCTAGCCTCTAAACTCAAATATACCATACGATCGAAAAAAGGGCGTCAGGGACAACTGGGAAATGATAATTTTGGCGCGGTCAAGCCCTAAACGGCAATTACTTGGTCCGTACTCTTGTTTATTTTTTAATGGCGCTTACTGCCAGTTGGTTTTAAAAAGCTTGTAATTTATTTTTACACTAAGTTTACACTAAGTGAATTATTTTTAAACAGT
>NW_022145915.1:0-5135 GCF_002938485.1 Sitophilus oryzae | reverse complement strand
CACTTTGTCATTATAAATTGCCATTAAATATATGAAAACATTCGCTCGGGGATTGTTTTATTACATCAAATTGCATTCGTTTTACAATTTAAATGTATTATTATAAGCTTTAAAAAAAATGATGTTATCGTTTTTGATACCTTTTTGAAGCTGGGGCTCTCGAGGGGGCCCTTAATTCTTTGGTCGGGGCCCGTCGCGCGTCGGGTCCCTGCGTAAAAACGGCACTGCCGATGAATGACATATTTATATCTACAGTATGTCCGCGGATTGTCTTCATAAAAATTTTTGCTTGTTCTAAAATGGTAATTCCTGTTTATACTTTTCCAAATTTCCATACCGTTTTAGAGAAAAATAAAAAAAAACATGAAAATGTAGTTTGTACTAATTATAATTTTTGAACTAGTAATAATTTTTGAACTAGTAAAAATAAAACGCCTTTCTATGGTAATATAATTTGGTGATGATTTTTTGATAGATTATTATTGACAGAATTTTAATTAAAGTTATATTTTTTGCTGTTTTAAAATGTTAAAGAAGCACAAAATTTATTTAGTTCAATGCTACGGAAAGGGTGATAATAGTTATCGGAAAATGTGATACTTTAACATCAAAAAATATGACGTTAATCAAAATGAATTATAACGATCTATCAAAAAATGAAATCGAAGTTATATTACCATAGCGTTTTAATTTTTAGGACCTTTAGTTTTTTTAGGATTTTTTTGGGGGAAAAATTACATTAAAAAACTACATTTTTATGTTTTTTTATTTTTTCTAAAACGGTATGGATGTTTAGAAAATTATAAACGCCATTTTACAACAAGCAAAAATTCTTATGAACGCATTTTTTTCAAAAAGTCAATAATTAAAAAGTTTTTTCCTCTTGTAAAGACAATCCGGGGACATACTGACTGTAATATACAGGGTGTCTCAGAAATAAGTACAAGTATTTTATGGTAGTATAGTTCAACCCCAGAAACACGCCTATGAGGTTTTTTTCGCGAAAAAACAATTGAAAACTTCGAGAATTTTTTTAGTTTTTAGTTAAAAAACATAATTTCTTGTTAATATGACAACATAAGTATTAGATTAAATTTACAAGAGCAAATTTTTTTTTGTATATTTTCAAAGTAAAATAACTCCGTTATTTTGGACTTATTTGAAAAACGATAAAGAAAAAATATGGTTCTTTTATCTACCACCCCTTAAAATACTTGCACTTATTTCTGTGACACCCTGTATATATATATCGATTTTTATTACAATTAGTACAGTATATAAATACTTGAAATTTGTCAACCATTATTCATACGTCATTCAATCTTTACAAAATGTGCAGACCGGGGGCCACATTTAGTTTTTGCCGTCCCGGACCCACGACAGGCTTAGTCCGCCATTGGATATAAGACAATTTTAACAGTTGCTATGGAAAAATAATATAAAGAGTCCGTTCGATATTGTTAGCTCACAAAACCAACACCCCATTTAAATTCCTCTAATGTTCAGTTATAACCATTAAGATTATTGTAATTTATTTCAATGACATCAAACGCCATGACCAATTTGTTATTCGAAAACTACAAAACGATTTTTATTCTTAGTTTTCGAGGAACACATAGTTCTCTTTGCGACCATTTATATTTTGCATATAATGGTCGACACACAAGTAAGACACGGCCTTCACCTGAAAAATACTGAATTAATTGTTATGTCACCGCGTTGCATATTACAGTTATTAGTTTATGGCAAAATAGAATGACACAAATGGCATTAGTTCGATGTAGATACCGCCGTAATGCGATTTATTCTTATATGGACCAACCTAAGTTATGTGTATGCCAGTGTCACAATAGAGGGCGAAAAATACAAAGATGTGATTTTAAAATAACAGCCTTGAAAAAATAGATCAAGTAATAAAACACAAATAATAAAACAAATTGTAGTTAATAAAATACACAACAAAATTGTTTAAATAATCTAATCTCTACATAAATATATAAAATGCTAATGTTTATCTGTGTCGTCTCTACTGAAGTAACGATTTGCTCTAGAAAGTTCTAATTAAACAAAAAATAAAAGGTTTTTTTTTCCTTGTCGTGGCGGATGTGCCAGGCTTCAACTAGTAATCAATACAATCTAAATAATAAGTAATCAATACAATCTATCGATTCACTGTCTATATTACTAATTATATTATAAAAAAATACACCATTCGATCAAAAAAAAGCAGCGTCAAAGCTTTCCAATGGACGTTGGGACATGAAGCATCAGCTTTCTTCACAGAACATTTTGCGATCTGGAGAGCCTTATCCCATGTCATCGAGGAATATAATCAAACTAGAAATGGTATTTGTTTCTGACTCGTTAGAGGTCGTCTGGAGATCGTGTCTAAAATTAATGACATATTTGTTCATGATCCTCTGAAAAAATTCGACGCTTATTCTAGAGTGCAGCGAAAAGGGAAACAAACTTACGTTTGGATGGGTCCCAAGCCACACATATTGGGCAACACAATGGCAGATGGAGCTACTCAGCAAGGCTGCTAGAAGAGATACCATTGTTTTTCCCTTATATTGGGAAATATGATTTTATAGTACTAATACATAAAAGAACAGAAAGGAAATGGCAGGATGAGTGGGTAGGTAAACTTTCAAAGCTTCGTGTAATGAAACAACCTCATCCTTACGCACTAGGTCGAACGAATGAATCCAGAGTGTATCGTCTTCGTAATGGACATACTGCAGTGATTCATGCATATCTGCTTAAAAAGAGAAGTGCCTCCAATGTGCATAGTCTGTGATGTTGAGTTGACAGTAACTCATATTATATGTGAATGTCCTCAATATAATATTGTCAAGATCAAGGTGTATTACTGACAGTTGGAGCAGTCTGAAGATAGTCTGAAGTCTGAAGTTTGATAATACCGCGAAATACCGTTAGAGTAATAGTAGTTGCATAAATTGTGTTGTAAATAGTATAAGTTGTGTGTACAGAGTGAGACAAATAAATTCGTTAAGTATTTTATCGTGAGTTTAAATAGTGGATCCACGGAATTCGTAACAATAGAGTAGAAAGAAGTACATTCCATATACGTGGTAAAATTCGTGAAAATTTAACTGAAGAAAAAAGTTAAAATATTTTGAACTTCATGAAAGATATTAATATATACCACCAACTGTGATACCCACCTGTGATACTCTAATCCATAGACTTAAAATAAAATATAAACTACACTATTTACATCTACACGCGGTCAAACAATCATTTTTGTACACATATTTACTTCTGGGTACACTCGACCGCAGCCGACCAAACCTTCCTCGTCCAGCCTATGTTGTCACGTCTTTAATATTAACAATATTTTTACTTATTATACACATATATTGAGATATTAATACTGCATTTTAATAAAGTAGGTTTTAATATTCCATAGATGTATTAAATAGTCCTTATACTACTTTATTCTAAGTCGAATACTATGTAAAAAGGATAAATCCTTTACAATATGGCAACACCGATTAGAGGCGAGGTCGCCTATTCATTCTTCTATTATCTTGTAGTACGCGTCGCACGTGTGTAGTAAAGCATTGTTGCTGCTACTTCTCTCTAGCTGAATTATTGCATTTTCTTAGTTTGTAGTCCTTAAGTGTTTATTTTATTTACTTTTTGTATTCAAGAACTATAAAATATGGTTCGCCAGTGCCAAATTTGCAAGAAATTTGACTTAAATGATCCCAATTGGGAGTCGAGTGGCGTTGTTGTAGAAAGGCGCTTATTTAGATAATATTTTAGTAAAATGTAAAATCTGAATTTTTTCTATTACATAATCATTTATATAAAAGTTTTTGTAACAAAATCATAATTATAACCCTGTTATTATACAAGATAAATTATATTGGGCATCGGTTAAAAAATTAATCATGTTTTTATTAAAAATATATTCCAGTTTATCCTAAAATTATCTTCAAAATCTAAAATAACATACAAGAATTTTAAAATGATATTACATTATGAAAGAATATTTTTTAATATACCGGGTGCGTCTCAAAAGTCACCCCTTTAACTTCCAATTATTTTTTCAGATAAAAAAAAACAGATTTGTATGTTAGTATATGACATAAATTAGGATTGACTGACGCATTCAATTGTTTTTGGTCATTTCCTGTTTCAACGGAAATGACTAAAACTTTTGATTTTTAAATGGCACCCTTGGTATATTGCTACTTTATTCGATAGAAAATGAAACTCTGAATAGAATGACATATCATATGTCAACTTTTGACATTGTCGCTTAAAAACAAATCGTATTATAAATTTCAATCCAGGGTGCCACGGCGGTGTTAAAAACACTAAGTTTTAATCAAGGAGCATTGGAAAAATAGTTTTGATCGTCTAATGCTTTTCGTGACTTGTCTAGGCCGGTTAAAAGATGCACAAATCGTATTAATTATCGAATAAAGTAGAGATATACCTAGGGTGCCATTTAAAAATCAGAAGTTATAGTCATTTCCGGTGAAACAGGAAGTGACCAAAAACAATTGAATGCGTCAATCAATCCTAATTTATGTCATATACTAACATACCAAATCTTGTTTTTCTATTAGAAAAAATAAAAAAATTATGGGGGTGAGCCACTTTTGGGACGCAGCCGGTATAATAAAGACAGTACCGGGTTAAATAAATGTAGTTTTCATTTTATCCACTTCCTAAAAGCTTGCTTTAATGAAACAGATCTCTGTTTTCTCTAATTTACATAATAAGACATCACTTACCAGAAAAAAAAAATGTCAACAGTCATGAAGTTTTTTCTCTTTCCATGCCGCCGATTCGATTATATCTATAGAATAGATCCTGTTTGGATTAATATTAGGGTTGTAAATGTTTGACTAAAATTAATAATTAATTTCAAAAATTAAATAGGTAATTTCGATTATTAAATTTTTTTCTATAAATTTTATGTATTTTATTATTTTTATCGCTTTTGGACGTTTTTTTTTCTAAACTTTTATTTAAAAAACCTCTCTTAAATCTTAATAAAATATAAAAAAGTTAAATACGATATATTTTTAATTGAATTATAGCTTCATTAAAATAAAAAAAATTACCCGGCTATGGTACGGAGAGTTCAGGTGTAC
>NW_022145914.1:0-2239 GCF_002938485.1 Sitophilus oryzae | reverse complement strand
TCTAATAAGTAAAGTGTATTCATTTAGAATATTAAGAGATTCAGACGAAAAAAATCAAAATAGGTAGTAAGTATTTTTTAAGATTGTTTCTACAAGTTTTATTTAAAAATTGTAACAGAGAACTATTATTATTATAGGGCTCCTCTCGGACCGCTTGGACGAGTCCATTATAAAAAAGAGCGAGGGACAGTAGGTAGAAAAAACATATGATTTGATTTGTCACGGAAACGTGAAGTTTATTAATAAAAGTGTTTTGTTGAAATTCTTCGAGTTTTATCATAAAGTTTATGGTTCGACACCTAACAAAATAATTATAACGAATCCCCGTCACAAAATATAAATAATTGAAAGTCTAATCTGGCGAGTTGAATTTGGATGAAACTGTAAACAAAATGTTTAAAAGTGTAATGTAATCATTTAAATTTGAATAAAATTCGTATAGCAGTAAAGTAGTAAAAAAAGTGTAGGTTTAAAAGCATGAACTTCTGGGAATTCCCTATTTGTATAGTCTGAGAACCACCTACTTTTCTGGGAAACACATACTTTCAAGTTCAATTTATTAGAATTGTGATTAAAAGAAAGCACTATTCTCATTCATATTGCGATTAATGAATATTAATATTATACTACCATATATTACTCAAATTAAGTTTTCGAATACATAGTAAGTAAACATAGATAGAAGATAGAACATATTATAGCGATGCAACCTGTAACCATAGAACGTGTTTGTCATATTTATATGGTGTTGGTAGATGGCATCCAACCGTAAACTGAATATACAACGTATTACCGTGGTATTACTGCAGCAATCAACATTTTTGTTACACTAAAATTACTATTTTAGATCTTAGTGAACGTAGTAATGTAATAAAATTAATTATTGTACTGATTAACTACCATATAATCGAAAAAAAAAACGGCGTCAGCGGTGGCATGAAATGAAGATTGCTGTCATTTTATACCGGGTGCGTCTCAAAAGTGGCTCACCGCTATAACTTTTTAATTTTTTTTTAGATAAAAAAACGAGATTTGGTATGTAAGTATATGACGTAAATTAGTAATATGACGTAAATTAGGAATGATTGACGTATTCAATTGTTTTTGGTCACTTCATGTTTCACCAGAAATGATTACAACTTTTGATTTTTAAATGACACCCCCGGTATATTTTTACATTATTTGATAGAAAATGACACTCTGAATCGAATGGCATATCATATGTCAACTTTTGACATTCTCGCTTTAAAAAAATTGTATTTTAAATTTCAATCTAGAGTGCCATGGCTGTGTTAAAAATTACTAATTTTTAATCAAGGAGCCTTGGAAAAATAGATTTGATAATCTAATGATTTTCGTGTCTTGTCCGGGCCCGTTCTTATAAGATGCCCAAATCGTATTTTTAATCATATCTCAGTTTTTCCAAACGAACAAGGGAGGCTGGTTAGCATATTTGGAAAAAGCATTTTTTACGAATAATTTGGTACCACACACATGGTATTTCGAGTCAAATTGTCATTATGAACCGCATGTTACAATTTCAAATAAACCATATGCGAAAATGTAAAAAAATTGACATATTATGATATGTCATTCTATTGAGGGTGCATCCACACTATCCTAAAAACGGCGTATCGGCCTAACGGCGTAACGACCTTGAATAGATTTCCAGTAATTCTATTGGCGGATGCGTCTCAAAAGTGGTCCACCGCTATATCTTTTTTATTTATTTTTTTTGGATAAAAAAACGAGATTTGGTATGTTAGTATATGACATAAATTGTTTTTGGTCACTTCCAGTTTCACCGGAAATGACTACACCTTTTGATTATTAAATGACACCCCCGGTATGTTTTTACATTATTCGATAGAACATGACACTCTGAATAGAATAACATATCATATGTCAACTATTGACATTTTCGCTTAAAAAAATAGTATTTTAAATTTCTATTACAGAGTGCCATGGATGTGTTAAAAACACTAATTTTTAATCAAGGAGCCTTGGAAAAATAGATTTGATAGTCTAATGATTTTCGTGTCTTGTCCGGGCCCGTTATAAGATATCAAAATCGAATTTTCAATCATATCTCAATTTTTTCAAACGGAACAAAGGTGGCTCGTTAGCATATTTGGAAAAAGCATTTTTCTACGAATAATTTAGTACCACAATTTGGTACTCGAGTCAAATTGTCATTATGAACCGCATGTTACAAATAAATCATATGTGAAAATGTCAA
>NW_022145913.1:0-3886 GCF_002938485.1 Sitophilus oryzae | reverse complement strand
CTCGGAACTTGCCAGATTATTTAGGATTATTTTTTTAGGTAAAATTGGGCTATACCGGGTGCGTCTCAAAAGTGGTTCACCCCATAACTTTTTTATTTTTTCAGATAAAAAAACGAAATTTGGCATGTTACCGTATGACATAAATTAGTATTGATTGACTAATTCAATTGTAAAATACTAAAATTTCCCAATTCTTTTCTTTGCTTTTATTTTTTTATTTTAGTAAATTCTTAGTTATTTCTTTCTTAGTTTTTTTTATTTTTTATTTTTTTTCTGAGTAAATTTATTGAAATAACTGAATCTAATGCATAAGCTATACCTATTCTGCTTATATTCTAATCATTAAAATTTTGATTGACATCGAATTATACAGGGCGGCGCGTCATATACGACGCGGTTTTTGCAAGGAGAACAAGAGTTTGTATTGGAGTGAAATTTTGTGAGCTCATGTAAATCAATTTAAAGCATTTTCTAAAATTATATACAGTTCTACAGGGTCTCCTGAAAAAAAGTTACACATCAAAGTTGTGTTTTTTGTAATGGAACACTCTATATATTAACTGATTTTCGCATTCTAATAAAAAAATATAGGCGAGTTTCATTAGAAAAGTAGATGACTAAAATGTATAGTTTTTGAAATACATTCACCGGCACGAAAAATAGGCGCTTTAAAACTTTGATGTATTTTAAAGTTTAATATATTTTGTTCTAGTGGGCCGATTTTGATAATTTTTTAAGCAGTATGTAGCCAAGTTATTTGACTTTTTAGTATCTCTTTCTAAATTAAAAATGAAACTCTCCATTTGTTAATTATACGAGGATAAACAAAATGTTGATATTTTGGTGAAAGTTTGAAACACCCTGTGGAATATGTTAAAAACAGCAAGAAATTTAAAAATCATTTTATCATCTAGATACATCCTTTCTCGATAGTTTGTTTTTTGGGTCATCTCATTAGCTTTATTTTTGTTGGAGATATTCGCTTTTGAAGAAGACACTTTTTTTCGTAATTTTTACATAAAGACCATGCATTTGCTTTTGGTCCTAGTCAACAGATCTAGTAAGTTCTGGTCCCAAAGCAGGCTTTCTTGATATAAGATTTGCTTCATTTAGTCTTCTCCTTATAGTGCGTTAGTTAATATGTACGTTCCTTAGGTGTAATTCATTATACATTTGAAAAGCTGGCAAAAGACGATTTCTTACCGATAAACTTACAATAAGTCGATCGTCCCGATTAGAAATTCTCATACGAATATTTCTCAACGTCTAGATTGGCCGTGGTCATAATTCAAAAAACCACTCAGTATACTCTATGGTATTAAGATATTTTTGGAACCGGAATTTTATAGCAAATTCGCTGAACTAAACAAATATAAAGCATTTCATTTGAAAAACTAAAATTTAAGTGTAAAAATATATTTGACTCTCTCTGTATATCTATAAAAATATGTTTGAAACATGAAGTACCATGAAACATATAGTTTGTAAAAAGTTTGGAGTGAAAATCTCAAATAAGAATCCTGATACAGAGCTTTTTCGGAACACGGAGCCATCTTGTACGTAGGCATTTGTACAGGGTGGCGCCTCTCATACGCCGCGGAAGCTCCAAGGAGAACGGTAGTTTATATCGAAATGAAATTTTGGCAGCATATATAGGTTAACTGAAAGCATTTTATAAAAATATATAGAATTATACAGGGTGTCCCCAAAAAAAGTTACACATCAAAGTTGTGTTTTTTTTAATGGAACACCCTCTATATTAATTGATTTTCGGATTCTAGGAAAAAAATAAAGGTGAGTTTTATTAAAGAAGCATATACCTAAAATCTAAAGATTTTGACATATTTCACATTTTGTGAAAATGAAGAGTAAATTTTAAAATTCAATAACAGCTATCTAAATTTTAGTTGACCCTGTATAGCCTGATATTTAATTACAGTAACCATTGTATGTTAAACCAAATTGAAATTTGAGCTAAAAAGTTATACAGGGTGAGACAAAATTAATGTGGAACATTAGTCACTTTTAAAAGCAAGTTACTCCTTTTTTTAAATGGAACACCCAGTATATTTTTCCGGTGTTCAATGGGGAATTTATATATCTTCAAAATATTATTAAGGTTGCCTACCCCTCAGACAAAAAATTTTCAAGATATTTTAATTTTTATGATTTTGCATCATTAGATCTTTATTATTTGAAAAAATCTAGGTGGCTATGTGGTATACCTTTTGTTAATTTAACAAAAATTAAAGATTGTAGAGTAAAATACTCAACGGAAATAAAAAGATACACATTTAAAACATATTTTAATTATTACAGAATTAAAACTAGACATAAACCTATAATTATGTGACAAAAATTAGCTAGATGAAATCAAATGCTCA
Source organism: Sitophilus oryzae (assembly GCF_002938485.1). Classification (NCBI taxonomy): domain Eukaryota; kingdom Metazoa; phylum Arthropoda; class Insecta; order Coleoptera; family Curculionidae; genus Sitophilus; species Sitophilus oryzae. The sequence continues at coordinate 1,502 of NW_022145913.1, read as the reverse complement.
AAATGCTTCCTTTCCCGTTAACTGCATAAAGTGATTGTCTTTTCAAAAGGATCTTTTCATTTTAAAAGGTATATGTGGAAGTCTACCTCAAAAAGCAGCTACAATAATTTCTCTCATGTTGTCGACAATAGTTGGTCGAGTTTTGTAAACACCGTCTTTAACATATCCCCATAAAAAACCAGACTAGATAAAATCAGGAGCATTTAAGTATTCTATTAATTGGTGAATGCATACTGCATTCAAAACTAATAGGATCATATCAATTCTCTCTGATGTAGTATAAGTTTGAATTTTTGGCAAATTTCTGAGAAATTTTTTTGTTTTAACTGACACAAAATGATCTACTCAGATCAAATCATGTAAATGAAAATATCTAGGAAAGTCTTTGTTTGAGGAGTAGGCAACCCTAATAGTATTTTGAACAGACATGCATTCTCCATTGAATATCGGAATAATATACTGGGTGTTCCATATAAAATGTAATAACCCATTTAAAATGAGTAACATGCTTTTAAAGGTGACCAATGTTCAATATTAATTTTGTCTCACCCTGTATAACTTTTTGGATCAAGTTTTAATTTGATTTAAAGTACATTAGTTAATTTAACTATATATTGGGCTATACCGGGTAAATTCCAATTTAGGTAGTTTTTATTGTAATTTAAAAATTGTTCTTTATTTCTAGAAAATGTTAAATATGTCAAAAACCTTACATTTTAGTCATATACTTCTCTTGTAAAACTCACCCTTATTTTTCTCCCAGAATCCGAAAATTAATTAATATATAGGGTGTTCCACTACAAAAAAACACAACTTTGATACGTAACTTTTTTTGGGGACGCCCTGTAGAATTCTCTATATTTTTAAAAAGTGCTCTGAATTAACCTACATATGCTCACAAAATTTCATTTCAATACAAACTGTCGTTCTCCTTGGAGCCTCCGCGGCGTATGAGAGGCGCCACCCTGTATATGTGTGTTTATTTAAATACTAAAGCAAAAGCAACGAATTTAAATGGGTAAACTTTATAATATATCTTATTAACAATACCATGCAAAAAGTTTTATTAAAATTCGTTCACAGCAAATGAATTCCCAGGTTTGTATCCCAATAAGAGCCACTATATCCAAAATTGTTCAAATTTGGCACGTGTATTATACAAAGACATTTAAAAAAACTATTTATGGCTTCGCTGTAATAGGAGTAAGTAAATTCCTGTAAAATTAGCACGAGATCCAATATTTGGATAGTTCAAAATTTGCATGGGATTTCCCATGTTTCCAACCACGATGCACCACCCGGTATATATTTTATACAGGGTGGCGCACCTCATTCGCCTCGGTTGATTATACGAAAACGGAAAGATGTAGAAACAAAATATTTTAGGGGTATATGTGGAGAGACAATATGCACAATGTAAAATTATTTTGAAATATACAGGATGTTTCAGACCTAAGATCCATACCAAAGTTCTATTTTTTCTTATGGAACACCCGGTATTT
>NW_022145912.1:0-8262 GCF_002938485.1 Sitophilus oryzae | reverse complement strand
AAAAAATTAGATAAAAAATATCTTTACTTATATCTTAGGAATATATAAAGTGATCTGAAAGGAAACCAATAATGCTATAATATACAGGGTGTCCTATTTAACTAAATCATCCCGATGCACTCACACTTTTTTGAGCCACCCTATAGAAGATAAAATATTTTCCTGAAATACATCCTTTATGTTTGCACTTAAAAAATTTTCAAGTTTTTTGTTTATTCTAAGAGCTACAGATGGCCAACGCACTAAGACCCTGTATATCTCCGATTTTATCTTGTCTGAAACTAAATTACGAGCGCAGCTTATTAAAGTACCTATAGAATCTGCGACCAGCGAAATATAGCGTACGTTTATTCATTAATCATAGTCGATTTTAATTAGGAAAAGCGCCCTTAGCCGTCGCTATCGCTAACCAAATTGAACGCTATTCGATGCCGAAGGTATTTTATGACGCCGATGGTAGTGCCAAATAAGGGCGAGCCCTAAAGAACTGTCTATTTTACTTGGGAGCTCGTCCAGGTTCTGCTAGCTAGGCTATTCTTAATTTAGCCCGAATAATAGATACAGGAAAGGGATCAAGGAGTGGAAATTATTTTCCCTTAATCGAAGCTAATTAATGGATTTATGTCGAGCCGGGGTTTAATGAGTTTTAGTTTTGTGTTGTAATCGTTTGGGACTTTTAGAACAGCTAAAAACCAGGCCACGTGACACCTCGAAGTTTATCCAAATGGAAAATTAAAGTTATTTTCCAAATAACCAAACAAATTAGGCAAAAAAAATAAAGAAAATCCTCCTACTCCGTGTACCAACCCACCAAGGGATAGAGAAGAGCTATAGTTCATATAAAGTTAACATTTTTTCAATTGTGATTTTCTTGGGTATAGGCTTCTTTATTAAAAATTAAATGATTTTTAGGTGTTTTTAAATCATTTATTTGGCGACGTTTCGATTTTTTATGCAAATCATGCTCAATGCTCAATCTAAAATATTTTAAAAAACATTACAATACGATTACAATTTTTTAAATATATGTTCAGGATGAGTCAACGATAGAGTAAAGTCCATTATCTCATTTGTTTCAAGGTTTACAAAAAAATGTTTAATATAAAAGTTATAGGGATAGTTAAGACACACATTTTAAAATTATTATAGAGTATACAAGGTGCTTCAAAAAAGTGTGGCGGCTATAACATATGTTTTTTTTAAATGCAACACCCTATTTTTTATTTTATTTTTAGATTCTGCGTAAAATTCCATAACTTTTTTATATATAATATTATATTCCTAAAATTATTAGTTTTTGTAATATTTTAATTTATTTAAACAAATGTTAAATTGCAGTGTGGTAAAAAATTGTCAGTGGTGCCATTGTTTCTGAAGTTGGAGTACCAAAATTTGGTAGGAGAGTTTTAGAGAGATGAAAAAAAGATATATGTAAAGATATTTTAGTTAAATGATACAGGGTGTTCAAAATATATTTATGAATTTCAAATAATTAAAATTAAAAAATCTCAAATTTTTTAAATGGGACACCCTATATATTATCATTTTTTCTGATAGATTTGACAAAACTCTTCAACTTTTATTAAGTATGTCATATCCCTATTTTTAATAGTTTGCAATTTATACCCATTTTTTCTATTTTTACACATATTTTTAATACAATTACCCTATAAAATCATAGTTGCCATGACAAAACAAAACTATTTAGTACTTACCTTTAACAAGTAGCTTCATAATTAGTTACAATTGCTGGTATTAGTTAAAATTAATTAACTTTACTCAAATAAAGTAAATCGCAGTAGTGAATTTCTTGGTGTATTTCTATTATATTATGAAAGATGACACTTGGAATTTTTTGTCGGGGCGAATAGCCACAGATTAGGGTAATATTAGATTGCCTAATTGCTAAAGACTACTGATATATGAATTTTCTTCGACGTACAGTATAGTTTTTTTCTCGTAGTAATTCTGATTTATAATTCATTTGGTAAAGCCAATATTACTACTGCCACGAAACCGTCCCATTACACACTGAAGATGTTCTCTAGATAATATACATCTATCCTTATAGTAGTTAGCAAAGTACTATATAATAAATAGTACTGAAAAAATGTGGTTTTCTAAGCTTGTCCGTGTATATCATTCACATTGACTAATTCATTTCAAGAAAATCTGTTATCTCTACCATTTATACTTATTACAACAAATTAAACTAAAATTCAAATTTTGTTCTTAACTTGTTTAACAGACATGAAATTGTCATAATTATTACTTTTCGTCATGGCAACTATGATGTTATAGCGCAATTGTATTAAAAATGGGTAAAAATAGAAAAAATAGGAATTAATCGCAAACTAATAAAATTAGGTATATAACATTCTTAACAAAAGTTGAAGAGTTTGGTAAAATCTATCAGAAAAAATGATAATATATAGGGTGTACCATTTAAAAAAATTGAAATTTCTTAATTTTAATTAGTTGAAATTCCTAAATATATTTTGAACACCCTGTAACATCTAACTAAAATATCTTTACATAGGTCTTTTTCTATATCTCTATAAAATTCTCCTACCAAATTTTAGTTGTCCAACTTCAGAATCAATGCCATCATTGACAATTTTTAACCCACTACAATCTAAAATTTGTTTAAACAAATTTAAATATAACAAAAACTATTAATTTTAGGTATATAACATTATATATAAAAAAATTATAGAATTTTACGCAGAATCTAAAAATAAAATAAAAAATAGGGTGTTGCATTTAAAAAACCATATGTTATATTCGCCACACTTTTTTGAAGCACCCTGTATACTGTATAATAATTTTAAAATGTGTATCTTAACCATCTCTATATAACTTGTATATTTAATATTTTTTTGTAAACCTCGAAACAAATGAGATAATGGACTTTATTCTATCGTTGACTCACCCTGTACAACAAACATGTGTATAATAATTAGTAGTGGGAACTATCGAATGAATACTATCGAAACATTCGATAGTTGCAATTCATTCGAATAATTCGATAGCTAGTAAAAAAACATTCGTTGAAAACTATTCGAATAAAAATAATCGAATAGATGCGTCATCTGCCTTGAAATATTGTATTCTAGTAATTCGGCAGCAAAAACCATTCATTTATAAAATTCATTCATTTATGAAATTCATTTATTCGTCAGGATCGATTATAATAAAATATTAACTGGATTTTAGTTGTCGCCCGGCGACGTAGGTTTCTTTCCGAGAAACCCGACAGCGGTCGGTGGCAATGCTATGAAAGAAGCCGGCATCTTTGATTTTTTGCGGAGTCATATAAAGATAAGGACACATTATTTTTTTTTTATTGAGGTGCTAGTATTTACACAGAAAATACATTATGAAGGGCGCTGTTGCCATATATTGGTATTAGTTGGTATTAGCAAAGAATATTATTGTTTGGCTTTAGTTAGTTAGGGATAGTATGTCTATATATTTTGCATTTTTTTTTATTAATATTCTGTGTTGTTACACTGCAATAATACTTGTTATTTTGGATGTAGGAAAATGATTTTAATGTTTTTAAGCAAAGACTGGTTTAATAAAAATAATAATAACAGTAATAATTTGTTATACCTATTAACAACAAAATTTAAAATAATTTAATATAAACATTTTTTTTTACGTAGTAGCAAAATATAAACAACAAATTAGATGTCAAAAGTATTTATATTAGATCCTATTTAAAAATAATATATCTAGTCTTTAAATTTTTTGTGGCAACGTTGGTTTATTAAATAATAATAATTACAGAACTAATTTGTTATATTAACAACCAACTTTAAAATAATGAAATATAAACATTTAATAATTTTCTAAGCATGCAGTGAAATGGAAGAAAAATATAAATAAAAAATTAGAAATCAAAATTATTTATATTAGGTACTTTATATTTACTATTTAAAAATAATATATACTTTTACTGGCATTTACTTTAAAAAATAAATGAAATATTTCTTCGCAAAAAACTACATGTAAGAGAATTAGCAAAAACAAAATACAAACATCGTTAACTTTTTTTTTTTAATTGGCACGTGTAAAACTTTCAATTTAATTTTCTCACCCCATAGTTTGAGTTCGATAACCCCATTTACTTAACCACATTACTTAAATATGATTATAAAGTTCAACTAATTCATATTATTAAAACATCTAAAATACAAATATGTATTTTTAAAATTAATTCTAAGCTCATCTCATCTCTCTTAAAAATTGCTACTTCTCAAAATTTCCCATTAAAAAATAGACCAGATATACCATATAAAATAAAATAATTGAAAGATCGGGCTACGGAAAATCACACAAATTTTCGGAAAAATTTTGACACCTGCACACACACAATCCTCAATTAAAAAAAACTACTATTTTAGTATTTTAAATATTTTAATAAAGCAAAAATAGCACAGTATTTATAAGGTGAAGTTATAAAAATTTGGAAGAACTAATAATGCACTGAGGCACACAAAAATCAAACGAATACTAAATTTCATTTATCAAAAGCATTCGATAGTCGTGGCTCAACGATAACCATTTAGTCGCACGGCGAGGTTGTCACATATGCTTTAGTATACATAGTATACAAATGAATGAATGGTTTTATTCGAATAAAATCATTCGATAGTTGAAATCATTCATTCAATAACCATTCGATAGTCTAATTCATTCGATAGTTCCCATCGCTAATAATAATATTCTTAATACATAAAAACACAAAGTCAATTAAAAAAATCTTACAAAACAATACACTAAAAATTAACAATATAAACATGGGAAATCTTGAAATTAAAACCTATTATAAATTGTAGCAGAGCACACCTCAGATGTTGTTTCGGCCGTCGAATTTTTATACCGTACGATCGAATAAAAACGGCGTCAGCTATGGCTATGAAATGAAGATCGCTGTCATTTTATATGTAAAATTATATGGGAAATGTCATCGATCGTCATTTCATGGCCATCGCTGACTTATTATTGATTAATCGTGGTAGTGTGTTTTTTTTGTGTATTATATTTTGTTTTTGTCTGTATGCATTTCTTTCTGTATTGCGATATGAGGGTCGGTTGAAAAGTACGTGGTATACGAATGTTGCGTTAGTTTATAAACTTTACGTATATTTTACTCAGGTTTTGAATATTCGGTCTGTCGTTTACTGCGTTTTTGTTACTCGCTATGAATTGTTTCCTTGATGTTTAATTTATTATGATGCCTTTCTTGATCTAATATTTTGAAATTTTTAAAGTCGAACTCGTGGTTGGTGTTATATTTATGTTTGTGTAGGGCTATAGGGGCGTTTTTGTTGTATTTGTGTCTATTAATTCTATTCGAAATATATTTTAAAAACACCTAGAAATCATTCAATTTTTAATAAAGAAACCTATACCCAAGGAAATCACAATTGAAATATTGAATAAAGGTCTAAGAAAAAGATTATCTATAAAAAAAATTAACTTAACCGGCGCAGCATTGCCCACTTTTACATATTTTCTTTTAATCAAAATATTTCAGGAAACAAAGATAAATTAATTATAAATATATAAACAGTTATTATTTACATCAACAAAACTCACCTTAACAGCACTTTAAATATTCTAATAAAGTTGCGATGAGTTTTTTACGGCTATTAAGCTATCTTGTACACTTCGCACTAAGAGAGGTTCTAAAAAGAACAATGTTCGACTGCAAAGTCTGCTAGTAAAAAAAGTTTAAGCTTAAAGTATCACAACATAATTCATTTAAACGAAAAACTCGTAATACAAAACTAAAATGTCAAAACGAATGACATCATGTCAGGAAATAAATAAATAAATGTGGCAACTTGACATTTTTTACAGAAGAGGTACCACCTGAATCCCCGGCGGGAAATTTAAATTCCAGTTAGTCATCCCGGCGCCGAATATGTCCATGGTTGGCAACAATGAATTTAAAAATCGCGCCCTCGATTACGTAACTAAAAGTTTAATTGGTATCACGTATATGATCTAAAGTTTGCGCTAAAGCAATATTTCGAATAAATTATTTTGATATTAATGCTACTGACTTTTTTGTTTGTTATTTTCGAAGTCTTTTTTTTTGTACTTTTTCGATATTCATCTTCCAATTTTCTTCCCAAATTGACTTTTTGTTTAGAGAAAAAACAAGGGGAATATGTTTTTTTCGGCGTGCAGGCCTTGAAAATTTATCCGAATGGAAAATTAAAGTTATGATTAAAAGTTAGGGGAATAAGAAAAATAAATTATGTCTTTTTTATGCGGTCCCCTAGCGTGGGAGTTTACAGAAAGTGGCCGAGAAAAGAATTTATTACCAAAGTTAAAGGGAGTGTGTAAATTTGGGATTTCCTGCTGAAAGTATTTATGATATAAAATGGTGGGAAACTTAAGTAACTCTCTATAAGCTTCTTTGCGAAGTGATGATAAAAAAATATTTGCTCGTAAGTTTTATTTAGTTTGTCTGTGACTTTTGATATTTTACAGATAGACTATACCTGGACATACGAGGCTTTGGGCCTTAAATACTCGTCAGCGAGTAATGGCAGTAGTAGTAGTAGTTTATAGATAGGAACATACTACTTTTTGACTTATTTTTTGGTAGTATTTTGGGATTAGAAAATATGCGGACTTATTCAAGATTCCCACTCTGTAAAAATTTCTAAAAAAATCTATAAAAAAAGTTGTTTTTTTTTGTCAAAAAAATATAACAAAAACCCTAGTAATTGGAAAATAAAATTTTATAAATGATCAACTTTGACAAATGATGTATAACGCGAAATATACAGACGAAATAAAAATAAAATTATGAAACTTTTTTTAATTGTTTTGTCTCGTTCTGAAACGTTCTGCATTTATCATCATACCAATATAAGTCTCTAGCATGGTACTTGGTTTTAAACTTGACATGCACTTCGATCAATCAATGTCAACGTAGTTAATATTATCCTGAAAACTTCCACGTAGTTGTCTGATACTATGACACCGTAATCTTTCCATTTTTATTCATAGAAGAAGGGCATGTAGGCGTTTTTTTTTTGTAAATTTAAGCCACAGTATGGTGAAGAATGGATTTTTAATAAAAGTTTGTCGGTTTTTCCAGGCACAGTGGTAAAAGAACATTATTTAGTCTAATTTTCTGACAATCCATTTTGATTCATACTCAGATTTACCTAAAAACTACTTTTTTTCCTTAGCAACTGTTAAAATTGCCTTATGTCTATCAAAAATAGTAGATAAAATACTTTAACCGCAAGGGTAGATTAAATTATACTTTAACAGCGAAGATAGTTTAAAAACTTTATTTCTTCTCGCACGTTTTTTAATTGCTTCCAATTTTGAAAATTTTTGTATTCCTTTTCATAAGTTATTCGGGATTTAAATGGAAGTAGTTTGGATATTGTAGCGTTTTTTATAAAACATTACAACTGCGAACGGCAGCTTTTCATCGGAGAGCAGTCGTGGATAATGTATTTCACTAGAGAGAAAACTAATCAATAACAATAAACAAAAAAAAATAGATATTGGGCGCCAGGCATGTACAGAGAAAGAAAACACAGTTGTATACCACTCAAAACCAATGGCTATACTTATTCATGATGAATTCTGATGGTAAATAGCATTGCACAATTTTAATAACCATTATAGGTGGTTAAATACTATTACAAGGCGTAATGTAATGAAACCCAAGATCCAAATCACACTGTAACTACCAAATCGACATAAATGCTCTTAATGATCCAACCACCAAACACAGTCTGTACGATATTACCTAAAATGTACGTTACTAAATCAAGACTGAAAATCGACTGAAAATCTGAACCTAAATCTACACCTAGCTGTTCTTGAGGCAATCCTGTTTCGAAGGGTAGCAGCGTGAGGTGGGCTCATATCTCTGTACTGCCTGTCGGCGATCCTGTTGGCCAAAACAACAAAAGGGGCCAGAATGAGGACACCATGAATCAATACAGCCGCAGCCACTGGCTAGGCCTAGAAATTGGAGCGAAGCAGCATGGGGCTTACGCTGTATCCATACTGCAGCAATATGGGGACACTACCCGTACCTTGGAACACTACTAGGACCTTGGATAATGTCCGTAACTTTGACCATAACCTTGGACCATAACCTTGGACACAGTCCGTCCATAAGATAACGGTACAGGAGAACACTACCCGTACCTTGGATACTACTAGGACCTTGGATAATGCCCGTACCTTGTAAATAGTCCGTACCTTGGA
>NW_022145911.1:0-3227 GCF_002938485.1 Sitophilus oryzae | reverse complement strand
TTGTATGGTCTTTTAATTGCTAAGAAACCGTCGTTTCTCTCTTACAATTCATTTTATTGTTCAATACTACATTGAGATAATTTCTCAAAGTTTTACATTCTTGGTATTTCATCCACAGGGAGTTGGAGGAGTGGTATTTCCTTTTTGAGGGTATTCCAAGCCCCTGATTTAACAATTCTCCCAGTACTGACTCCGTTAGTGACCATTCTAGTCATTGTCGCATTGGCATATCTGCCGATGACAATGGGCAGTGGTGTTGGTTTGAGTTGGGTCTCTAGAATGACCTCCATTGCTGCTATTGGACAGGTTCTCATGGCTCCTGTGATGCAGATGCATGCCAGCCTCTGGGTTTTACACAGATTCAGCATTGCCTTACGTTGTTCTGGTTTTGTGTACAAAGCAACTGCTCCATAAGTAATCATGGGACTTACTATCATGGTATACGTCCAGCGCGTCTATCTACTTAGTTATAAGTAAATATAAGACCAAGATAAAGACTCCGTTGTTCTTGATCTTTCTTGAATTTTTATTTTATTTTACTTATGTTATTATACGGTATTCTCAATTATTGTACTTATCGACTTGGAAATAAAGATATTTATTATTATTTTCTTGATCTTTCAGTTTAATAAGTAGTCTTCGTCATGGTGTTGCTGCGAGATTTTTGCAAGTCTTGCACTATAATAAATTTTTACTAATACCTAAATAAATAGTATTTTAAGTAATTGAGTGCTATTTAAACTTTAAAAAACGAAACAATATTTTTTTAAACCGTCTTACCTGACAGGTAAAACGTTATGTGTAGATGGGGCTTAATAGATTTTTAATCACAATACAGTGGGACTAAGGTAGGATTAAATCGGACAAAAAAGAATTGGCAAAAAGAATTTGCAATAACAATTCAATTGTTTAAAAACATATTATTCCGTTACAATACCCACTCTCGAAGCAGTTAAAACATTCTCTCAATATTCAGTTCATTAAAATGTCATAATAAACATAAAACTAATTCTGTCAACGTATTATACCAATTGAGTAGAAAACCCGCACCCAATATATTGCGATCTGTCTTACATGATCAATAACGAGGCGCAAAAAAATTAGAACAAGGCTATCAATCAAAAAATTGCGAATTAAAAACTGTAATCTTCCATTTTCGGTTGCGCTTTGCAAAGCTGCTATTGTATTCGCTTAATTTTATGCTCGATGACTTTCTCTGACTCGTTGCCAAATTTAATTTGCAAATTTTTGTTTGTGCTGTATAATATTTATCTCGCCGGCTCTCTAGACTAGAGTCATTGACATATTTATGGATCAGACTACGGTGTACAAGGTGATTTGATTATAGGTATGCTTTGTGTTTACGCAAATATCGTCGAAAGCTTCATTCATTCACTGAAGCAGGTATAATTAGTTGATGTTTTTATATATGAAAAGTTACCTGCGGTCAGGAGATTCATGTGCCAATTCAAATAAGTAAAAAAATTGGCGCCGGCAGGCACGTACGTAGCCGCACATACTTAAATATGTTAATACAAAGTTGGTAGGCAGTTCTTTTAGTTTCAAAGTAAAGGAATTTTTCTATTTTTTTTATCTCAAAAAACTGCGACTTTGACTGATTTTGATGTTATTACAAATTTTGTTTGCAGATATATTATTCATAATCTTAAATTGAAAACCGCGTTTCGCTTCAGCTACTGTAATTTTGGAGTTACGATTTTTTAAAATTTTTAACCCCCTTCCATACGCATACCAAACCCCCCCAAAACTAATGACCAGATTCTCGGGTGCCACAGTATTTTCGTGCCAAATTTGGATTTAAAATCGGTTTAGCGGTTTTGGAGTTATCGTGTTATGGACAGACGGACAGACAGAGAGACAGACACCATGAAATATTTTGTATTTAGGTCATTCATGACCCAAATAACTCATTTTGAGTGAAATTAAAAAACTTTTTTTTTGTCGATCTTAGTCATCTCTCTCTCTCTCTCTCCCTCTCTCTCTCTCTCTCTTTCTCTCGTAAACCCAATAAGACGTAGGTAACACCTATAATTTTTAACAAGTAGCAGTAGAGCCATTGGCGTAATTACAAGGGCGCCCGGGGGCGCCGCCCCCCACCCCCAGGTACTGCTGGGCACCCCCCAGAGAAATCCTGAATTATGACTCTTGGTATGTATATGACTACGTATTATTTTTTATTTGTTTGCGATGCAGTAAAAATTACGTTTTCTAGTTTTGTTTAGTTAATATTATTTTGTTGTGTTCAAAAAATGTGTTATTTTTATTTTTTTTAGAAAATTTGTAGGTATTTAAGTAATCTACTGGAACACGGTCTGATAACCAAGTCTATGAAATTTATTGATAGAGAAATTCATGTAAACGTTTCATTATTCAAAAAATGTGTTTTAAAATTATTTTTCATTTTCAAAAAAACAAAAGCCATAGGCCCCCCCCTGTGTTCAACACCAGCGGACCAGGATAAATTGCTACCTCCGATAATGAGTAGAGCTTGTAGGAAAATACATGTCAAAGTTTCTGTATATCCGTGTTCTATTATTTTCTTTTTTCTTAAACTAGAGAATATAACCTTACGCTCAACATGGTTAAACATCACCTAAATTCTAAACTAAACCTAAGTTCTAAAAAGACCGCGGAATAATATAATTTATTATTTTCAGTGATAATGGTCTAAATAGTCTAGAAATCCATTGCTCAATTTGAACCAGTTCGATTTAGAAAAGTAGTAGGTTTAATAGAGGAATATTACAGTAGAGCTGTAAGTGTAGAAGATGCTACAAATTCTTTAACAAAAAAAAACAAAATAATATAGATATTTTTTTAAAAAAATTGGCCCCTAAGTTTAATTCAGTTCTACGCACTATATTTTCTTTGAAGTTGTTTGATATATCTAGCCAAATTTCTGTCTAAAATTCCATTACATACATTATGCACGTTCCTTTTAAAGTTACTAAATTTGTGTACAAAATAATTCATAAACCAAAAAAAAAATAAACACAGCTTGTTGTAAACTTGAATTATATGCGATATAATCCTGTTTAACAACATAGGGATATTTTGTTTAAAAGAAATGGTTGCCAAAAACTATATATCTGTGGTCTAATGACGCACAACTTTTCAGTTTTAGATTCAAATTTATGATGTTATAATCCTGTATCAAGACAGTAATTTGACATCACATTTGTGGTGAACATTTATAAATTTATAAA
>NW_022145910.1:0-4299 GCF_002938485.1 Sitophilus oryzae | reverse complement strand
TTATTCCTTATATTCGGTTTATTCCTCTGACAGACGGGGAATTTACATCTCGTCACTGCAAAGACTACTTTACTTTCAATAAAGGTCCTGAACGCATTTCTGCTTGTAATTTGGTAGGTAACACGTCGTTTAGGCCAATTTTCATCTGGTTTTCTTTAACTTTCATTGAATTATATTAGCTTCATGCAATAAAAGAGACAAAGGGTATGTATTTGGAAAAACTTACGTCTTTTACTGAAAAAATTATACAAACTGAGGGTTATTCGGATATGAGTGAAATTATTTAAATACTTTTTTAACTATATTTGATATCAATTAAACTTTTAGTTACGAAATCGAGGGCGCGATGTTTACATTCATTGTTGCCAAAAGTTTATTTGGTATGAACTGTCTGTATGTTAATAATGCCGAATCATTCACTTTTCTTTTCTGCGAAAATGATCTGACAAAGTTATCGTGGGAATCCTCCAACGATCTAAGACACTCGAAGAAATTTTTCAGGACTTTTTTTCAGAAAGATTTTTCTAGATTTGAGTAAGAACATTTCGGATTGTCCTGAGGTTTTTAACAGAACACTGCCTCTTCAATGAATACCTTAGTTGATTGAAGCTAAGAATGGCGAATACAGATTCTGTATTCTGAGAGAGAGCATCCTCCTCATGCTGGCGTATCAATGAGTCGGACCTACAATTGGATATAATATTGTCTAGGGATTTTGGAGAGTAGCCATTCTGAAGCAAATCGGTTTTAATATTACTTAGTTCAGAATTCAGAGATTCTTGGTCACTGCATATAGTGATTGCTCTATGACATTACTGTACCTCTTTTGGTTGCTTCAGAATGGTTCGACTGAAATATCGTCCCGTATGTGTGGGTTTTCTATATACAGCAGTGCTAATGGATCCATCGCTTCTACTGACAAGAACATCCAGAAACAGTAGACAGAAGATTTTCTCTTTCTCAATCGTGAGTCTGATTGAGTTATTTCGTGAAACGTTGTGTAAGCAAAATAAATAAAGACAAAAGTCCGAAACTCTTTTAGTTTTAATATTGAATCATTTGTCTACCATATTCAAAGTAACTTCTCCTCTTATCAGAAGATACAATACAATACAATAATGTTTTAACCGAATATTTTCTGACGCCAGGCTAGACAAATAATGTTAGATAACTGTTTGTGCGGTTACATAAATACCAGACTCCAGTACTTAATGGAATAACTCCACAACACCGCCCTGGGTGGATTTAGCCGAACGATTCTAGCACCACACCACCGACTGCTCCCCGGGCCAACCGAATTAAATGTATCGTAGAAAATAAATAGGGCCATTCCGGTTGGTTCGCGATGCTCACATAAACGATTGTTTGAACAACACCTGTTAGTTCGAAATAAGCCCTTTAGATCGGAACATACATACATTCTACCTCCGTTTATTCTGTTTAGTTGAATAGTTTGGTTGTTTCGCATAGTTTCACTTTTATTGTACAGTAATAATAATTTCCAAATAAAAGAGTACCTAGTAATATTTCTGTGGCGTAATACCCATTTTTTTTTCAAGGACTTTTGTAGAATGTAGAATGTTTAGGAGGGGAGTTAATCATCGCGACCTTATAGATCTATTGTGTGTACCCCTTTCTTTTGTATATCTTGTATCTCTTCCTTAACGAGTTATAACTCATCATACAGTCTCGGCTTTAACAAAAGCTAGTATCTGAGACGGCTCCACAGAGGCCAGCTCTCCATCCTCGACATCAGACGTACCAAAGTTCATTGCACGAATGGTCGTCGTCTCGGCGCACTCAGGGATAAGGTGTTCTAGAAACTATCCGGTGTTCTGGAAACCGAAAAAGTAGCAAAATAAGCGTTCGGCATTTAACGTTTTATGTAAAACTGGCTAGGTATTTTTACACAAACGAAGAAGGAAATTAAAGATAAAGGATTATACTATATCCGTATTGTAGCACATTTTTTATTTTTTTACTGTTTCATTAATTTCTGGCTATTATAATTTTTTTTATTTTTTTTTTGCTGTGTCATTAGCTCATTTTTTTTGTTCAATTCGCAACAATCTCTATGCTTTGTAATATGACTTGAAAAAATAAAAATAAGAATATAAAATTTAATAGTCACAGATCTATGGCTTTAATAAAATAAAATTAATAAAATATGTGTATCTAGATTACAAACTTTAAATCCTAGGAATTTATAACATGTACCTATTCGTATAGCGTATTTATTTATGTCGTATTTTGGTAAAATATGAAAATTTATTATGCATACAACCAAATCGGATTTTCAGTCACATACACTCAAAATTTAATTTACCTTCACGTAAACCCTAAACACGACAAAATATATTAATTATTAAACTCAATAAATATGCATATTTTTCATTAAGCTCCCATAATTAAAACTACACACGTATCAATGTAAATCATTAATATCAAATTTATTCCCGTGTCATTTAATCAACTAATTAATTTACTGTAATGTAAATTAGTAGATAATTATTAATTATTATAATTGCTCGATTATAATCCATCCTCTTGGGATGATACAATGCCTCCTAGAATACTAAAGCCCACAATCAGGCTTGTGTACAGGAAAACATATTTAACGGCCAAGTTTACATTCCATCTTTTTTGCCTAAATATTAACGGGCAACATACCAAATGGCAACATGACACGCTGGTTAAGAGCATACTTACATATGGCGCTGAAGTCTGCCATGGAGGGAAAGCTTAGGAAATGGACTTCCCCAGAAGATCGGCAAGAAAATCAAAATTGGAAAAAGTGGAAAATGAAGAAATAAGTCATCAAGGTACATACAGCAGAAGAAGTTTTCACTTCCCTCGATATCATGAAAAAAGACATTAATAGTATTTCCGAAGTCAACTGGAAGTACTGAGATTCTTAATTCGTTTATCCAGATGATGCCGACACTAGTCCCAATCTGTTTCAATTGCTTTCGGAAGAACGACGTTATTTATTTATTTATATTATTATTGACGTTACGCGGAAGAAGAGAAGCCTTAGTGTTCCGGGATGTATTGGATGGTTAGGTGTGTCGAATTTCTTAACTACTAATCGTTTCTAAGCCGAGCGATTATAGTTATAGGCCATATATGGACGTGATGTTAATTACAGTTATTTTCACGGACGTATATACTTATGTTCTTTAAACCTTTCTATAAAGATGTAATTTAGTACTTAATGAAGAATTTTTAGTTAGTTTTTCGGTGCTTAAACACCAGTAAATTAGTTTTAATCTTGTCAAATTTCTCTATTATGTTACTTAAAATATAATGTACTAATGAGGAAATTTGTGGCAAAGAATATAAGATATATCCCTAATATAATATAATGAAAACAGAATGTATGAATATCGGTATAAGTGTAATAAATGGTAAGTTATTGGATGTTTCAGAGGAAATAAGATGAGGCTCAAATCTAGAATGCCACTTTCTCTGAAGAAGAAAACATTCGACCAATGTGTACTACCAGTCATGACCTATGCATGCAAAACCTGAAAACTTGAAGCGGACGTGATAAGGAAACAGCAGGTCGCACAACGCTCAATGGAACGAAATATGCTGGGAAAATCCAAAAAAGATCATAAAAGAATAGAGTGGATACGACAAAAGACCCAGGTAATAGATGCCATCCACAGACTCAAATCCCTGAAGTAGCAATGAGCATGACACTTGCCTGCACATTTAAAGTCACCAATCCCTTTCTGTTGATGTGTTCTTCACCGTGTTGATTCGGTTTCAAAATCTGAACGGTGCGTGCAATCAATCACTCCAATAGCACTCCAATCACTCCAATAGCACTTGGAAACTAAAATTTTTCTTGCCACGCTTGCTGTGCTTCGTTTATTTTGGGTTGGGTTGATGGAAATTTGATCCATAAATGGGACTTTTCAACTATTTTTATCATTACAAATGAAATTGTTTTTGAAACAGTCGACCGAGTGATTCCCAATTCTTCTGCTACACCCATCTGAAATCCAGGATTGGCCATATATCGCAAGAAAACCTTCATTTTATGATTTGAAGAAAGAGCGCCTCCTCTTCTTTCAAGAATTTCAAGAAAAGTACGTTGCCATCCAATTTACATTTTCTTCTTGAAATCTGTAAAGAGATTTAAAATCTCGCCAATTACCTTCCCTTCGCACTTTGTATTGCTTCTGTGCATGTAAATTCACGAATTCTGCCATTTTATGACCAGCTTATTGCAAGGTGCATCTCCTACTAATGAGATGCAAAAATTTTGGAGCATATGCTCAACTAAGTAAG
>NW_022145909.1:0-4318 GCF_002938485.1 Sitophilus oryzae | reverse complement strand
TAACGATTTTTTATTTTTTAGATTAATTAGGAAACACCCTGTATATGCATATCACAGGCAACCAAATAAACTATTAACCTCTAAAAATTATTTTTCCTACCACTAACGACATACCGTGTTTTTAGTGAGTACTAAATTATTTTATCAAAATTTCACCATATAAGTTTCCAGGCAATGGTTAGGAATCAAAAGTTGATTGTTTTATAAGCTAAATATTAGGCTTTCTCTATGGATACAACTGACTGACGCAAGCTGTTGCTAGGATATTCTATTAATTTTAATTGTGTTTTAAAAATATTGTGAATGATCGTAAACTAAAAAGTATAAAGTGTAATTGAAACCATTAATTTATTCCACTAATTGCGAGGTTCTGAATGAAGCTTTACTTTAATTTAAATTTCACCTAAATCTGAATTTCACCTCTCACAAATGACTTCTATTTTACTAAGAACAACAAAAATTTTGTACTGAAAACTTTGGTTTGTGTGATTTGATACTCCAATTTGGACCTAATTTATAATTATCCTAAAGGTGCTTCCAGACTTGTCATTTTAGCCCGAACAGAACGAACCAAACGCACAAGTCTGGACCTGTCCCCGAGCAGAACCGAACGCGCCAAACGTTTTCCGGAGAGTGTCGGTAAATTAGGGATGAGCGATATTTCACGAACTGTGATTTTTTCACTGATATTTAAAAATCACATATCACGATCGTTACTTTTTTTGCGAAGAAAGCGTGAATTGATATGTGATTTTCACAGTATGCAAACGAGCAAAAAGTCGACAGACTTGTTTATCCGTTAAGTTATTTAATATAACATAAAGAAAATGGAAATACCGATACCGATTACTATTGCCGGCCGCCTCGCTTTCGTTTAATATCGCTTTTTTTAAAACTATAAACGGTGATGGTACATTTTAGGTACGTCGTCAATCTTGAAGTTATTGATGTAAATTTGATATTAATATATTCTACAATTAATGTTTTAACGTTTTAAGTACGGATCGTACGAATACTCGGCTAAATCTTTGAGATTTGAGATCACTGCAATAAAATTATTTATTTTTTGAGGTTAGAAAAACAATTATTCTTAAATAAACAAAACAAACCAGCGACCTTGCAACCCGGCATGTAACCGATATTAAATGCAACTTGACTGAATACTGGATAAATGAATCAAATCCAAACTTGTTTGTCTGAAATCTAAAAAAAAGTAGATATAAATAAACACGTTAGTATTACGCCTTAACTGGGAACGGGGCAACGGGGACGGAGCGACAAGACTTGTTATTGTTATTGAAACTGTGATCACATCACGTTTAAAAATCACTGATATTAAAAAATCACAGTAACAAATATCAGTGTGATTAAAATCACGATATCGCTCATCTCTCCGGTAAATCCAAATTGCTCAAAAGGATTTAGCGTTCGTGCTGTTCGCAGAATTTGTGTCGTTCGCGCTCTGTCACTAGCATAATTTCCATGAAAATGCTTAAAACTGGCCCATTTCTCGTAACAACAAGTTAGAGTGACTCGATGCATGTCGATACAATCAAAAAACACTAAAAGCTACTGCTAAATTAGTGTGCATGTTTGTTTTTATCTTGATAATGGGTTGTCGTGGTTGGTTTTGTACATTTACTAGTAAAAAACTTAACTACTACGGTATACACACAAACATTTCGAGCAGATGGAACATTTATATTACACGTAATGCATTTAACGCAATATAATATATAAACGTTTATAAATGGCTGCTATCTTCGATTTAGTGGTCCAGAACTCTCCTAGCTCTTCTAATGTGCTGTACTTTCTTTAATGAAAAACGAAGATTTCTCATATATATTTTTTACTACTAAAATAGTTACCGATGTGTTTTAGATGTATTAAACTTTTGTTTTACTAGGTGGCAATTATTATTTTCTTTATATATTGGTTATTATTAATCAACTTTAATGTAATTTGGAACTACAGTATCTTATATATTTTTGATCAAGAATCAGATTACGACAATGCACTATTTTATTTTGTAAATAGTTAAATGTATATTCTACAGTAAATTTGCTAACGCATAATTAGATATAAATAACTTTTTGGGTCATTATGAGGCAGAGGATATAATAATTCGTGTGACCCTTAATGTTAAATGTTTCTTTAAAAACAGAAACAATAGTATTTTGAATTAAAATTTCTTGAAATTATATAAAATATGTTATTTTATATTGCAATTTAAAGGTATTTTATTATTACAATATTTTTTACAATTACTTTTTTTATGCAGTGGTGTATTTGTTATTGCTTTTAGTATACTTTTTGTTTGTGATTGTGTTTAAATATGTTTTTATTGGGAAATATCAGTTATAATGAACTCTATTTTAAGCTTTCAAATTTCTTTGGTTAAAAGCAAAGCGCTACTTCAGCTATTTTTTCCGCTATATACAATATGATCGAAAAAGAACGGCATCAGCAATGGCTTTGAAATGAAGATCGCTATCATTTTATATGTAATACTATATGATCAATGTCATCGATTATCATTTCCGAGCTAACTGGACGCTGTTTCTTTTTTTTAATCATACAGGATTTGAAATATGATTGATCTACAGTATTTATTTTTAGATAAAAAATATTCAATTTGAAACTAACTGTAATATTAAACTATATAGGTTTTTGGAGGAGATGCTCATTTTGACGCAACCGAAAGTTGGTCGATTAACAGCTACCGAGGCACGAATCTTTTCCAAGTAGCTGCACACGAATTCGGCCACTCTTTAGGTCTAAGTCATTCCGATGTGAGGAAGCACTTATGGCCCCTTTCTATAGGGGATACGATCCACTTTTAGGTAATATTAAGTTTTTGATGTCAGATAAAATATTACTAATTTTTTTTATTTTAAAAATTAGTTTGGACCAGGACGATATCGACGGTATCCAAGCATTGTATGGGAAGAAAACGAAAACCGCTGCAAAACCACCTAGCGATGAAGAACCTGTAGATGAAAGTCAGCATACACCAAAAACTGTAAAGCCAGGTATGAAATTAACCAATGTTACAGGTTTGTTCCGACACGTCAAATTGTCATTCAGTATACAGGGTGTCCCACTTTCGTGTCATTTCCAGAATCATTCTTTATGAGTAGAGGTATACAAAGATGCTGGTTTCACATTACTGTACTATTTTTTAAAGAAACTAGGAGGTGCTATACATAGATTTGCTCTAGACCTCTTAGTTCCTGAAATACCGGGCGAATTTGAAATTATTGCATTTTTTCGACTCCCCTCATATGTCGGTTATCTTATAACTTATTCGGTGAATACTGAGTTCCACAGAGTTTTTTACGTTGAATCCAGTGACGTAACTAGTTTTTCGCCGAGATCTGTCATTTTCGAAATATGACTCGAAATAGAGATAAGATAAGATAAACGAGATACGAGGGGAACTGAAAAATGAAAAAAAAAACTCAAATTCGCTCTGTATTTCTAAAACTAAGAGGGCTAGAACAAATATGTGCGTAGCATTTTTAGTTTCATAAAAAAGTAGCATAGTGATGGGAAAACCGCATGTTTGAATCTCTACTCAAAAACGAAAAACTTCATAAAATACACGAAAATGGACCACACCGTATAATCACACGGTCAAGAGCAACACAAAAAATAGGTCCTGCCACAGGGTTTTTTAATGAACAGTATGCTTAGCGTTCAAATTTTACTTTCGATCATCCATAAACAGGTTTTACAGGCTTTATGACCGTCATTTTCATTCCTATGCGGAAAACGAAAATTGTTGGTTTTTCGTTTTCTATAAAATATCTATTGGATAAATTTCTGATACATTTAATTTTTGATAGAGAAGAGTTCTTATTATCAGTTGGAAGAGTTTTATTATCACCGAACAAAAGAGTTTCATTATAAGTGGGCAGAAGATACTGACAAGCTATTTAAAATTTGTCTAAACAATATTTTCTAATCAAAAAAATTCTCTGGGTATGTAGAACAACGTAAGAGGTATCTGTTCTGCCATATATTGATTGCTCTTTGAATCTAGTGCCTTCTGCTTAGTGTCTTCTAGTTGAATCTGCAACCTTACGTGATATTTTCCGTGTTTCACCTCTATATACGATTACCTAATAGTTTCTGTGATTAATAACTGAAGCGATGTTCGATATTGACATTTTCAATGGGATTAATTCTTGATCAAACGGTATTGACGTATAATGTGACTCCTATCTATTTGAAAGTTTGACTTGAATTTTGAATTTATACCTGCGTGTCTAATAGTTTTATGGATTAGTCCAAATATCACATCGAGTATCGATCC
>NW_022145908.1:0-9440 GCF_002938485.1 Sitophilus oryzae | reverse complement strand
GTATGCCATGGACCACCACCAAGAAGAAGTTTTAAGAACGGCAGGCTATGAACGAGAAATACTTAATATACTTAAAGAAAGAAAAATTTCCTACTTTGGCATTAGCGTAACTAGCAATTCATCCTGGGAAGGGGGCTGAGTTTCGCTAAGGGGGGCCTATGCTTTTTTTAAATGAAGAATAATTAAAAAAAAACACACTTTTTGAATAAAATTTTTACATTAATTTCTCTATCAATAAATTTCATAGACTTGGGTATCAAACCGTGTTCCCGTAGATTACTTATGCCCACTTGTACAAACGGTGCAAGTGGGCATTAAATACCTACAAATTTTACACAAACATACACAAGCACATAAAAATGAATACTTATTTAGCAAATATTCATAATTCAAGATTTCTCTGGGGGGTGCCCAGCAGTAGCTGGGGAGGGACGGCACCCCCGGGCACTACTGTAGGGGCACCACTGTACCCCATAGAGGGACGGCGAGGCCCAGGAAGAAAACAATATTCCTGGCTAAGAAACATACGGGATTGGTGTAACATCAGCGACGCAGCCACCATATTTCGAAGAGCCGAAGTAACTCTACACATTATATGAAGAGTACAGACAATCGCCAACGTGTGGCTAAGCACAAGGCACATAAAGAAGAAGAAGAAGATTCCGAATCTGATTGTGAATCATTATTTTTTTGGCGATTTCTTACCAGTACTTATCAAAAAAATTCAAAAATGTAACAAAATGTAATTTTTCAAAATTTCTCATATTTGTAAAGTGTTGCACATAAATATACAACCTAACAATTTTG
Organism: Sitophilus oryzae; assembly: GCF_002938485.1. Lineage (NCBI taxonomy): Eukaryota > Metazoa > Arthropoda > Insecta > Coleoptera > Curculionidae > Sitophilus > Sitophilus oryzae. The sequence continues at coordinate 8,633 of NW_022145908.1, read as the reverse complement.
TTAGGTTGTCGTTATTCAATAAACATTCAGGTTTTTGCTATTTTCTGTTACTATTTTTAACCAATTCTATGCCTTATAGAGGAAATTTTGCCAAAACAAATTTGTAAACTATTTGAAAAGGTGTGTACGCATCAAGAGATGCGCATTCATCAACACACACACAAAATAATTCATTATCATGAAATCATCGAAACCGCCAAATCCTCGGCCAAACCAAACCATGAGTTTAAAATTGCAAATTGCACGTTGCAAATTTTTAGATTTATAGAATCCCATTAATTATTAAATCATTATTAATTTATCTATGTCCAATCCAGTGTGGCTTTTAGATAACTATAATTGAATATGATAAATGATAATATAATGAAATTATTACTCTATATAGCATAAATTAAGAAAAATGCAATGTTTAACAAATTTTTCGTTTTCTAAAAAACAGTAGAGACCGCCAAAAAGATCAGATTCAGATTCGTAATCTACGACCTCAGAATAGGGTGTATACAAATTTTGTCAAAATCGGACGATTTCCAGTGTTTTCAATAATTACTTGAAATAGTTTTTAAACAGTCATATTAATTAAGAAGAATATGTAATTAAAAAGTTAAGAAAAATTATAGATATTTAAATAAAATTAATATGCAGTTGCGTTGTATAAAAGCAAGGTGGACCAGAAATTTAACATCGTAACCAGAAAGATAATTTATATTCTGAACTCTTTTTTAAACAGAATTTGAGAATTTTAATAGTATTAAAAAGTCACAACGGCGAAAATGTTATAAAAATGAATATGTCAACTGCACGTTGCATGGAATGAGATCTTAACAAAGAATTTTATTTTACCGTGATATTCTCGTTTAAAATGTTGAGTAAATGCAATTTCACTTTATAATCATATTTTCAGAGTCAATAGTAAGAATATTAAATTTACTATACATGAAATAACTTCCATTAGGCGCGGTCCCTTCAGTTATAAATAAATAACTTTTATCTAACAAATAACCATCTAAAAGATAAACAATATAGAGCCTGTTATCTATAGGATATAACATTTGGGTATTTTCATACAAAATAATCCAAAAGATAACAATTTGGAGGACAGACCGTTAGACACTCCGTAGAGAAAGTGTTGCCAATATAAGATATCTGAAATTGAGATGGTTATATATGAAAAGTATATGCAACAGACAGAGATAAAAACTGGGAATTTCAAATCGTTAGATTAAAAAGTGAGGTTATTATTCAGTTGTCAAAAGATCGTCAAAATGAAAATAAAAACAATACAATTAAACTAAAATATATTTTGTGTTCAACTCTGACCAGTTCTATTATGGTATAGGTTAATTAATTATACCTTTATGGAAAAAGGGAATCAGTTTCAACAGTAGTGAAATAGATCTGTTGATGGAATGCGATTTATAAGAAATTAAAACAAGAAAAAAAGTATGTGTAAGTACTTAATTTATAATTTAATTATATGATATTACTGTTATATTTATTATATTAACATTTTAGTACAATAAATTGATAATAGAAAATATGGAAGAAACCGGTGAAGTGCAAGCAGATCGAGATTTATAGATAAATCCTAAAACCACAATCTGGTAAAAAATATCATAAGGCTGTTAGTAATAACAAATATGTATTGTTGTAGGGCTTCTCACAATAAAGAAATAGGTAGGATAGTATCGATAATAGTAATTAAGGTGAGTTTTTATTTTATAAAATACATAAATGTACTTATATTATTTTTCTTTAGAAAAGCAAGATTGAGAATAAGTATATAACCCCAAAGACCAGTACTGCGGTTTTATCTCCTCATTTATGGGTGTACTAGTTGAAGCCTGGCACATCCGCCACGACAGCGACATCAGGAAAAAAATACTTATTATTTTTTTTTAATTAAACAAAAAATCCGGCGACGACAGTTTTTAGAAGAGCCAATTAGCTATCTTTTAGTAAAAAGCAACTTTCTAGAGCAAGTCGTTACTTCAGTAGAGACGACACAGATAAACATTATCTTTTTATATATGTAGGTACTTTTTTTTAGGTACTTTTATGATTTTAGATATACTTTTGTCTTGATTAATAATAAATTAAGAGCACCTATAATAATTGTTACATTAACACATATGTACAATTTTTTTAATAAAAAAAATAAATATAAAACAATTTTGTCATATTACTTTTATTTTTAAGAACTCAAAGTGATGGAACTTCAAAAAAACCAGGAAAAAATAAAGGAAAAATATTGTGTAAACAAAGTTGATATTAATAAACCTTTTAACAGTAAAAAAGTTGAACTAACTGATATTCAAAGAAAGTGTTTTAAAAAGGTTTAGCTAGAGAGTTACTTAAAAAACAGCATGAAGAAGAGATGTATAAAGTATAAGCACAGTATAAGGTACATAGTGCAAGAAATTAAATTAAAATTGTAACACAAAAGAAATAAAAGCAAATGTGAATTGAATAACAGGTTTTCTAAGGTTCCTGTTGTAATGTTAATGAATTAAGATATGAGAATTAAAAATGAAATAAACAGTTTGATTTAAAAAGTTTTATTTATTTTTTACCTACTTTAGAGCTTTAGTAAGTACGTAATGGTTTTTAATTGAAGGGATTTAAGTAAAATAATTTATTTTGTATAAATTGCCGTTAAGTTATATTTTTACTCGGTAATTGTACATATTTCATCACTATTATCTTGACTTAATGCATTCTCTTCGTTCTGATGCTCAAAGAGAGGCTCCTTATATTTTGTAACACTCCTTATAAAGTCCGGCACCAACAACAATAGTTTTTTGCACCATTTCAATGTGTTTATTAGTGTTTATACCTCATACGTTTTAAAATGGTTATCGTCTACATACTCAGAATAGGTAAGTCTTTTCGAAATAATCTAAAATCGAATTTATTGAAATAAACGAAATCTATAATAGTAACTCCAAGTTAAGCAATTTTATTAGATTAAATCAAAATCTGCTCATGTGTCAAATTTTTATCCGACAAATAAAGCGATATTTGGCAGTTCAGGTCCCAAATAGGATATCTGACGGATAAGGATATTTTATCTAATAGATATTGGTATCTATAGGTGAAGATACACTTTTTTCTGCTATCCATCAAATAAAATATATCTGGCGGATTATAACGCGCTATCTATACCTGAAAACACCGGGGGTTAGAGTAATATAATAGTGAATAAACGTAACTATTAAAATTGTATTCGGAAGCAAAATACATATTAATAGTGTATAACGTGTATATCAAGTGCACTATTCTATTAGTGCGTAATATGCTTTAGCCATTCATGCACTAAGAGAAACTATCAGCCGAACAAAAGAATACGAAGTTCCACTAGCCATAGTCTTTATAGGCGGACATTATAAGGAAACTACAGGTTGCACAACGCTCAATGGAATGAGTGATGTGCCAGCTGCTAATCATGAGATATGTGCTAGGAATAACCAAGAAAGACCGTAAAAAATAGAGTGGATACGACCAAAGACCCAGGTAATATAGATGGCATAAACACAATCTATAATCAAATCCCTTAAGCGGCAATGGGCAAGACACCTGGCAAGAAGGACGGACAACAGATGGGCCACAAAAATTACAGCATGGTACCCACGAGGAATTAAGAGACCTAGAAGAGATAACTTGGGCCTGCGTAGCCAACAATGGATAACAATGGGCCCAATTACAAAGAGAGTATCTAAATATGTGAGGGAGGCTACATTATAATAATTTGAATGGTTGAATAAATGATGATGATGACGATGATGATGATGATAATGATGATGATGATGAAGTTGATGATGATGATGATGATAATGATGCTTTAGCCAGATAATAACGTACTATACCTACGATTGCATATTCGATAAAATTAATTCTTGACTATAAATAGTTAAATGTTAGAGATTTGTTTCTATTTGACTGTTGATATGACCACAGCTTATTCACTAGGCTTCTGCTTTCTGGACAATTTTTTACTTGTCGATGTGTGAGGATTTTTAATAATACTGAAATTTTTAATAAAACGCGATGTTGTTTTTATATTTTGCTTAACATTTTTGTAACACTAATGTACGGTCTAGGGGACCTATATTACTATCTTATGTAACTATATTTTATCTTACAATGCAGAAAAATGCATGCTTAGTGGGGAGCTACCCCTCGGAGATGTGACGATAAAGTATCTTAGACAATTGAAACATTGTTATATTTACAACATGTAGTAGTATAATAATGTTTTAGTAGAATAGCAAGAAAACGTCAACGTCTTCGAGACCTTACGTTAGCGATTACTTGAAGTCTAAAGAGAGGAACCAAGAAACAGCCTGGCGCATCTCCACCAAAGGGCAAGAGAGGGAGCGAGAACCTCTCTCATCTCTTCCGACAAGGAGAGAAAGAAGCTAGAATGGAAAGGAGTCCAACACTGAGAAGCAAGCTGGGGCGTTTCGGATTACCGACCAACAAACGGCTCTAGAAGAGACAATACTGGACGAAGTAGTAGCGACCGGATTACACAACGGTTCACAAAATGTGGGTCAGCTGCATTTTGCAGGGATACACTTTCGGGTGGATAAAGACACCACCTACCTGCCGAGCCTTATCCAGGCTTAGAACTCCAATGTAAGGACATCGAGTTGGCGAGTCATCAACTCGAAGGAGGAGGGTCATGGTCAAGTTCTCACAATAGAAATTAACCTCGAGGCAATACAGAAAGAGTTTAAATAATAAAATATCCTCTATTATAGATTCGGAATAACACCGGTATCAGGTCTAAGGAGAGACCAAGTGAAAGAGATAGAGAAAATGGAAACAGATCCTCCAGCCTCGACCTCATGGGTAACTCAGCTGGAGACAAGCTCCTCGACTGCGAAGGGCACGGAGGGCCAAACCCCAACGGTGGAAGAATGTTTACCCTCGGAGAAAGAGCATCTAATCTGTTGTCAGAGGAGGATGAGAAATACGCTGTCTCTCCTACAACAAGAAAATCCCCATGTATGACGGGTTATAGACTGTATGATGAGTTATAAATCAAGGAAGGGGAACACACTAGATCTTTAAGGTGGCAGTGGTTAATCCCCCCTCCCACTCATTCTACATTCTACTTAAAGGTCTGTCTACTTAAAGGTCATGTGTTAACTGTCAAAGTGACACATGGACTGTTTGGATCGTACCAACGGATTTAAAATCGATTGATACGATCCTAGTGGCGTCGAAATGTATTGGATCGAAATACACTTTGACCCTTTCACTGTGTCAATTTAGCTTTAGCCTAGTTACCAATATAACTTTAGCCAACTTAGGGTGGCTGTCAACGACGTCCCGTAATCCTGCGGTTAAAACATAGCAGCTGGTTTTTATATATAAAAACCAATTGTTATATTTTAACAGCAGGATTACGTGATGTTGTTGCGGCCACCCTAAGAAATATAATAATCTATTTACTATACTGGTAGATAGTGCGATTCTACCATAGTGGTTTATAGGTAGATATTTTAATTTATCAATATTAATATTTTTTCTAACAGATAGTTACCCCATTGAATATATTTAAAATCTTAAAAGTAAATTTATATCTATACTACTAAAATTCAAAATATCATAATAAAAGGATTAATAAGAATAAGTCTTTTATATAAACTTTTTATAACACTAACAAACTTTTTATAACACATCTTATTTATTAAACTAAATATATTTATGATAGTTTTAAAGATAGTTTCGATAGTTTAAAATATATAGTTAGTTTTGATCATACTTAAATGAACATCAAAAATGATTATATCCAAATCATCAGTAAAGCCCCGTATATTAAACTTTTTTTTTTCAATCTGACAACATATTTAAAAAAAAATTGAGAAATCTTCTATATCAAAATGTGAGACACTTTAAGTAAGGCAAAGTATGTGGCACGTTTTTTTCCATAGACTGTGCAAACTTTTTATGTATCGAAAATTGGGCAACATATTTTATAGAAATAAAAAATGGCAAGAGTAAAAGAAATCCACCATTTGCTTTAAGGGCTTTTTGCGCGACTGACATAAAGCTCTAAAAATAGCGCAAAGAAAGCTATATTTCATATTTGATGAAGGTTGTCGTCCGTTTTTACTGTTTTTATATTAGATTGAGGAAAAAGGCTATGATATATAAAATATAGAGCCGTATTTAGAGAATGTTAACATTTTCAAGTCTACAAAAAAGTATTTTTTGTGACTACTGTCGTGAAAGGAAATGGAAATTGATACTTTTATTTTTTTTTAATCCTTTGACGTGTGACTTATCTAGCTTTATTATTTTTTTTTATTACAGAGTGATTCTTTCAAAATTACTACTGCTTTGTTCTCAGTAGTTAGTGGATTTTTAATTAAGTAAACTATGTCAGTAGTGGTCTTAATTTATTTACGGGGGATATTTTATTTATTGTAATAATATAGAGCATTTTGACAATCAACTATATTTGATATCAATTAAACTTTTAGTTACGTAATCGAGGGCGCGACTTTTAAATTCCTAAAGTGTGAATTTAAAAGTCGCGCCCTTTTGTATTACGAGTTTTTGGTTTAAATAAATAGTGTTGTGATACTTTAAGCTTACAAATGTATACTAGCAGAGCTTCCAGTCAAACATTGTTCTTTTTAGAATCTTTTTTAGAGTACAAGATAGCTTAATAACTGTAAAAAATCATCATCGCAACTTTATTAGAATATTTTGCCTAACCTAACGGGAAACTAGTAATGGCCCTTTATGTCCCTTAAATGATGTTAAGAAGGTGAATTTTGTTGATGTAAATAATAACTGTTTGTATATTTGTAGTTAATTTATGTTTGTTTCCTAACATATTTTGATTAAAAGAAAATATATACAGGGTGTCATTGAAATGGTGCAGAAAAAACAAACCGAACCAAACCAAACCAAACTAAAAATAGTAAAAAAAGTTCCTATAAATATAGGGCTCAAAAAACACATTTAGGGAGTTAGGGGCACTGAAAGGGTGAATTTAAAAAACGGTTGTTTTGAAAATAATTGATTGTAGGCTTAAAAAACGAGATAAAGCTTCGAAAAAAAATCAACGGCCACAAATTTTGACCCTAAATCAAATGGTGATTTTGAAAAATTATTTGGAGAAGCGGAAAGGGTAGTTTTTGTAAGGGTAGGAGGTTGTTTCATGAATAACTTTTTTGAGGTTATTTTTTTTGCAACGTGGGTTTATTTTTTGAAAACTACATACTTTTTCCTACAGAAAAGGTACTCTTGTTGCACAAAGAGATTGCTCTGATGGGTTGCTAACTGGTTAATAAACATAAACTTATGAAAGTTATGGCGCGGCGGTTCAAAAGTAACCAAGTAGTTATTAAATAATTAATTGGAAAATCAAAATTTAATGATTTTTAAAACATCTTATTGCTTTAAAAACAAAATAATCCAATTACCAAAATTCCTTATTAAAATAATGCATTCCAAAATAATTCATCCTATTGCGTTAAAAACGAAATAAACTTTTTTGGTTTTAAAAAAAAATGTTTACTCGGTGTCGATTAATTCTGAAGAGCAACTACGGCAACGCATTATTGACTGTTCCAACCAAATGCAGACAACATCAAGGGTATTCCACAGGATACCTACGCAGAACGTGGAGAAGAAGATCAGATGTCTACATTGAAATGAATGGTGGTCACTTTGAACATTTACTATAAATGAATTACGGAATGCATTATTTTAATAAGGAATTTTGGTAATTGGATTATTTCATTTTTTAAAGTAATAAGATGTTTTAAAAATCATGAAATTTTGATTTTCCAATTAATTATTTAATAACTACTTGGTTATTTTGAACCGCCATAACTTACCGCTCACAACCCACGTTGCAAAAAAAGTAACCTCAAAAAAGTTATTCATGAAACAACCCCCTACCAGTGCAAAAACTATCCTTTCCGCTTTTCCAAATAATTTTTCAGTATCACCTTTTGATTTGGGGTAAAATTTAAGGCAGAAATAAGGCGCTTTTAAATTCACACTTTCAGTGCCCCTAACTCCCTTAATATGCATTTTCCGCCGTATAATTATAGGAACTTTTTTTACTACTTTTAAGAGTACTATCACCCCCGATTTTTTTACAACATTTCAATGACATCCTGTATAAGTGGGCAACGCTGTGACGGTCAAGCTTAGTTACGTGACTAAAAGTTTATTTGATATGAACTGTAGGATCAATGGCGTACTCAGAAATCTCTGATCGGACATCTATGATTACCGCACTATTACGAAAAGGATTAAATCACATTTTTCCCATAACCGGTTTAATAAATAAAACACAAAAATAATTATGATCAGAAATGTATACTTATGATATAGAGAATAGTGTAGTTAAAGAATTATATACAGGATGTCTCAGATTTTAATCGGGAAAATTTAATAGACGATAGAACTTGCAAGAATAAAACAAGAAGTTCATATCAACTTGTAAGATTTAAAGCTTCCTTTTCGAGATACAGGGTACCATTAGAATCCCAATTATAATATTAATTACCAATTAGAATTTAATTTTTTTCGCAAGAAGTAAGCAAGATAGACAAAAAAGTCAGGAGACAAAAAAATTATATTTTTTATTACTAAATCCAAAA
>NW_022145907.1:0-8201 GCF_002938485.1 Sitophilus oryzae | reverse complement strand
TCTCTCTTCTTTTTTCTTCCATAGTTTCCAATTCTGATTTAAGTGCATCCGCTGACTATTTGCCTTTCGCTGATGCCCTTTGGTATGTTCTGGGCATCATAAACTAAAAGAAACAAGCTATAAAAAAATAAACAAGAAGAGTGTACATTTGGGGTAATACCGCGCAGCGCGTTATTGTTTGTTATTGTTTTTGCGCGGTATTTCCCCGGCAGCCGTTCTTTTACCTAAAAATTTATTTTAGCAAAAGTAATTACATTTTATTGGTGATCGCTTGCGATAACACTTATAGATGCACTGGTAAGTGGCAATAAAATCAAGCTACTTTTAATAATCATAGGAACTACTAATTATCTACCGATTAAATTGCCGAAAAGATAGATGAAAAACCCATCTAGCACTAAAATGTTCGTTATTGGTTAACGACTGCCGGCAATTACTCCAAACTTTTGGAGAAAACTTCATATGGCTTATGCAACACTTTCAGCCTCACACCTGTGTATTACTAGTTGTAGTTTTTTCTAAAGCCGCGTGCGCGGTATTCCCCCATGCGCGGGATTCCCTCGGTTTCTCCTATTACACGATTTCTTATATAAGTTTGATATCTAACCAATGATCATTACAGATAAATAAATCAAATTTAGTACATAAACAACATTTACAATCTACAAAAAAATATATCCATTATTATACTTACAGTTGCTTTTAAGCATTTCAGTAACACTATCATCAATGACACTAAAAAAATCGAAATTTCATTGTCTATTTATTTTAACAACTCTTCTGGCAGATGCATCACCGATTATCATCAAGCAAGGGTGAACTAAAGAAACTACATAGTAAAGTATTTCTAAAGTTATTTGGATTGGCTTGGGGCTCTTAAGTTATTTATCTAGAAGGCAATGACCGACAAAAACAAACAAACACCATTGTTGTTGGTGGTGCATGTGGTTTCAGAACTCTGTATGGAGGTGAATAATTACAACAATTTTCATATAAAAAATTCATATAAAAGCACAATTCTGTTAAATTTATAAAACTTACAATAATAAGACATTAAATCTAACATTTCGTTAATTCCGGGAAATCCCCTTCGTGATTCGATCAGATCGTATGCGGATCCATTATTTTTTTTTCGACTTCGAAAGAGTATTTCATTCATTCACGCAGCGATAGGTGGAGTGGTACGCTAAAAAATAAGCAAATTATCGATCGTGAGCAGTCTCGACCGTGGTCGATAATTTCGGCCTTTTTATACCGAGAACGAGACTGAGATCTCAGTCTGATTTTTAGCCGAGAATGACTGTAATCGATACCGAGACTGAGATCTCGGTCGGACCTTATTCGGCATGCAGAGAAAATATCCTACAGATAGAAAAGGAGCCAAACACTCCCTAACTGGACTAGAACTGTTCTGCTTTCCAACTTAAAGCGGAACTCAAAAATCTGGAGGACTCTATCCATAATATAAATGGGAATCCTCCAACGGTCTAAGACAATTTAATCAAATTTTCTGAACGCCTAACTTTTAGTTGCAAAAAAAATCGTTAGTATAGAGAATATCAAAATAAATAATACGTTTATGTAGAATACATACCTGCAGCTTGCTGAGCCATTTTCAATCAAAACAATAATATAAACGTAAAAAGAGCACAAGAACAACAACAATTTATAATTTTAAACATAAAATTTAGCCATTTACCTCTATCTGTGAGTTTTCTCTATCTGTGAGTGTCTTTAGCCATAACCTCTTATCTGTGAGAAGTAACAACTTCGACGTTTCGTTGAAACAAATGAATGCAACTAAATACACCCATAGCAAAGCCACTCATGGCAGAGATGATTTAACTTATCATTTATCTTTTTTTGGGAAATCTTAAACACATTTGCTTTTTCGAATTTCGATCACCTTTTTCATGCTAATACCCCACCGTGCGACTGCTCAAGTATAGAAAACTGTAAATACCTATACAAACATTACTTCTCAATTTTCTTATATAACTGTAAGTAACAAATTTCTATTTTTATTTGATTTCCCCTAGTACACACGAAAGAAACATTAACTCTAGCGCCATATCTCGAACACACAGGCCCATAAAAATGTTATTCGGCAGTGTTCGTGCCTCGTAGGCTAGCGGCTCGTCTAACAAAAGTGTTTGTTCTATTGAAACCCGAGTAATAAAAAGGGGGCGCCCGCTTTGGCTCAGGAGAAGGATTTTCTATCGTTTTTCCTGGAAAAGTAATCCGTCATTTTCCAGATTACCCGCACGGTAAATATGTTTATGTTTGTATCCGCGTTAAGAGGGGTCTCGACGGATTGTCGTTTTTGTCTGTACACAAAAAGAAACTGAGGTCGGAGGCAAAGGACATTTTGGTGTTTCTTTCTACTACTGTTTAAGTGTGTAAATATACCGGGTCAGTCTCAAAAGTGGCTCACCCTTATAACTTTTTTATTTTTTCAGATAAAAAACGAGATTTGGTATGTTAGTATACGACATAAAATAGGATTGATTGACGTATTCAATTGTTTCCGGTCACTTCCTGTTTCACCGGAAATGACTATAACTTTTGATTTTTAAATGGCACCCTCAGTATTTTTTTACTTTATTCGATAGAAAATGACATTCTGAATAGAATGACATATCATATGTCAACTTTTGACATTTTCACTTTAACAAAAATAGTATTTTAAATTTCAATCAAATAAAATCCGTGTTAAAGAGTTCCGTTCTGTGTTAAAAACACTAATTTTTAATCAAGGAGCCTTGGCAAAATAGATTTGATCGTCTAATGTTTTTCGTATCTTGTCCTGGTCGGTTTAAAGATGCCCCAATCGTTTTTTTTAAGATGCCCCAATCGTATTTTTTTTAAACGAGGGTGGCTCATTAGCATGTTTGGAAAAAGCTTTTTTTACGAATAATTTGGTACTACACACTTGGTATTTCGAGTCAAATTATCGTTATGAACCGCATGTTACAATTTCAAATAAACGATATAAGAAAATGTCAAAAGTACACACAGTACATTCTATTCAGAGTGTAATTTTCTTTCGTCATATAGAATGGAGTAAACAAAAAACAAGGGTGCCATTTCAAAATCAAAAGTTGTAATCATTTCCGGTGAAACATGAAGTGACCAAAAATAATTGAATACGTCAATCAATCCTAATTTATGTCATATACTAACATACGAAATCTCGTTTTTTCATCTGAAAAAATAAAAAAGTTATAGGATACTTTTGAGATGCACCCGGTATTGTACAACCATGAATATCAGTTATAAACTCACCGGCAAAAAAAACCGGCCACTAAAAATTAGTCACAATTTCAAAGTTGGATTTCTCGCGAACCACTAATTAGATTTTGATGATTTGTTTTTAAATTATAAATTAATTCCTTCTTAACGGATGCTTCGTCAGAAATTTTTATTCCGAATTTATTTTGAGTATATACAGGGCCCAACAATAAGACGAAGTTTTTTGCTCGAACTTTGTAACACCCTGTAGGGTGCAGCAGCTGTAGTAGCTATTGCTAAGTCAAATCACATTGTATCCTCATCTTTTGTGAGCATTTTGTTTTTTTAATCACAGCATTATCTCTGTTTGTATTGGAGATACGCTGTTTTAATCGAACGTGTCGGAAAAATGCTTCGCAGGGAGAAAATTTTATGTGTAAATAATCAAGGCGACATAGGTGATGACAACAAGGGTTGTCAAATTAAAAAAATGTGTGACGGATGTTGCTCGTATTGCGGCTTTAATTGAGGATGCCCGAAGTCAACGTTATGTGTCCGATACCCTGGTATACCTCGAACAATAGTCCAGGATGCCTGTATATGAAAACAGGACATTTCATCAGGCGAATGGGTTTCGGAAGAAAACGGAAGACAGATGCAATTGACGACCGCTTTATTGTCCTGAATACTTTACAAAATCGTAGAATTACAGCGTTTCAGAATCAACATCTGCTACAAGCCGTGCGTAGAACTCAAGTCAGTGAAAAACAATCCGACGAAGACTAAAAGAAAACAGCTTGTCTGCAAGGGAGGCCTGACACAGGACCCCAGCTACTTCCAAGACATCGTCTAGCACGTCTTCAGTTTGCTTTACATGTGAATTAGGATATTGAGCAATGGGATATTGAGCAATGCTTTTCACGGATGAATCGCGGTTTTGCCTGCGAAGCATTTTTCCGACACGTTCGTTTTAAAGCAGCGTATCTCCAGTAAAACACAGATAATGTCGTGATTAAAAGACAAAATGCTCACAAAAAGACGGCTACAATGTGATTTATTTTAGCAATAGCTACTACAGCTGCTGCACCCTACAGGGTGTTACAAAGTTCAGGCAAAACTTCGTCTTATTGTTGTGCCCTGTATATGCTCAAAATAAATTCGGAATAAAAATTTCTGACCTAGCATCCGTTAAGAAGGAATTAGTTTACAATTTAAAAAACATCATCAAAATCTAATGAGTGGTTCGCGAGAAATCCAACTTTGAAGTTGGGACTAGTTTTAGTAGCCGGTTTTTTGCCGGTGAGTGTATTTAATTGGAACCGTTTTTTCTTAATGTTTTCGTTGAATAAAGTAGAAAAAATGTATTCTATAAGTAATTCAATATACTGTCTAAAGAACAAAGACTCCTATATAATTATAACCTTTTCTTTACAGTGCCATACTCTGTACAGAGCGTCGAGTTACCTCTCGCATGTACTTTGTGGTTTGCCATTGCCTTCCTTGAGGTGGCGGCTTGCTGGTCGCTCTATTTAGATAATTCAATATTTTTATTTAAATAAATAAAGCGGCCGTACTGGCTGAGGATCGAACACAGTACCATCCCAAGGTCAAAGAGTTTTTCTGTGCGATCACTGGTTCTTCCTAATCCTAAGAACCCCTACGACGTGTCTGGCGACGATGTAAAGTCCACTCTATCCAACATGCCATCAATGTTGTAACATTTCGGCGAATCTTGTTTCCTATTTCTCAAAAGCGACATCATAGTCTCTCATAGGTCCACTATCCTACCACGTTCAAATTCATTTAATTGACAATATAATATATACATCTTGCAGAAGATATTCTGAAACGATGTTTTCAATACCCCAATAAGAATAAACAAAATATCTCGAAACTAATTTACTCAAAAAAACTGTTATTTGTTTAAATTAAGAAAGTCTGGTTATTTGTAAACAGACTCGGATAAAAATATTTCGTATCAGATTCACTACACTTACTTCACTATATACTGGCTGTTGCAATTTCTATGTCACACAGTATAATTTTCTAATAGATATACTTTTTATGTTTGGTATATTTATATTTTGTCTCTGCTAAGTGTTATTGTTTTATTTTTGTCCCGTACTTAATAGGCCTTAACATTACCAAACAATTATTTAAATTAATTTAAGTCGATTTATTAAATATTATTTTTTATAAATACCTATAAGTAGTTCATGAAGTATTAAATACAACTTGTAGTAGTAAACCTTGATGACACATTACTGAATGTTAGTTACAAAGTAATAATATCGAAAGAAATAAAAAAATAAGAAGGCAGTATATAAAGGGCGGGTTCTACCCCATTCCCGAAGTTGTAAAATCTCGTACAGTTTATTACTTCTCATATTTTTGTCGTAAAATTTAACGATCGTAACAGGATAAATAAAAGGACTGGTAAATATTTTGATGTTTCAATGACTGTCGTTTTGTTATCGATATACGGGTGTGATAAATTTTATTGGATCGATATGAAATCGTAGACTTATTGATTATGATTGATGTAAAGCGTTTTATAGAATTTGTAAAGATCTTGTTAATATACAGGGTCCGGCAATAGTGCGTCGGGCATCTGTAACTCCTAGAATAAAAAACTTGAACATTTTGTTTTAGTGCAAACCTGAAGTATGGACCAGGATGTAATTCAGGAAAATATTTTAACTTCTATAGGGTGGCTCAAAAAAGTGTGAGTGGACCTGGATGATTTTTTTTTAAATGGAACACCCTGTATATTATTGCATTTTTGGCTTCCTTTTAGATCACTTTACATAACCCTAAGATATGAATAAATATATTTCGATAGTTTCAGAGATATTAAAAAATAAACCAAAAATATATATTTTTCAGCCCTTCTTAAAAAAATTATTAAAAATACAAGAACTGTTCTGAAATCAAAACGATATCAGGTAATTACTTTAGATGGTCTGTTCTTACTTTACCTATAAATATGGTAATCGTAAATCACACAGGATGTCAATATTCTACTTTCTAAAATATCAAAATATTTTGCACTTTCTTTATTTTAAATAGAACACCCTGTATATTATTTTTTTATTAGATGAAGAGTTTAAAAATGAACATTTTTTGTATTTAGAGTATTTCAAAATTTTTAACGGTTTCGCAGATATACGCAGTATTATTTCATATGGCGCTTTCAATGGTAAAATACGAGAGGAAAATTATTGGGTGGTTTGGGGGTTTTTGATAAAAATTTACTGTAGAAAATGCCATATGAAATATAAAACAGCAAATATCTGCGAAACCGTTAAAAATTTTGAAATACTCTAAATTACAAAAATGTTCATTTTTTAATTCTCCGTCTATTGAAAAAATAATATACAGGGTGTTCCATTTAAAAAAACGAAGAAAAATTATTTTATATTTTAGAAAGTTTGGCGTAGAATTTTGAACATCCTCTATAAGTTACGATTTTCATATTTAGAGCAAAGTAAGTACAGACCATCTAAAGTAAATACCTAATATAGTTTTGATTTCAGAACAGTTCTTGTATTTTTAATAATTTTTTTAAGAAGGGCCGAAAAAAATATATTTTTGATTTATTTTTTAATATCTCTGAAACTATCAAAATGTATTTATTCATATTTTAAGGTTATGTAAAATGATCGGAAAGGAAGCCAAAAATTCAATAATATACAGGGTGTTCCATTTAAAAAATATCATCCAGGTCTACTCACACTTTTTTGAGCCACGTCGGAAAATCTAGTATTTTAAGACGTCTGGCTCTTTGATATATCTTCTATTATACTCTCTAAAACAGCATGCGGCGCGTCTGGCTGCCGTTAAACGTTGCATTCCCTACTGCGCATTGAAAGAAGATCCTATATTTTTATTAGTCCTTTAAATTCTAGTATTAAATATAAACCGACCGAGTCTCCGTAGCTCAGCGCCTAGAGGTTTCGCCTATCAAGCGAGGAGTCAGAGTTCGAATCCGGGTCAGGGCAAAAACTTTTTTATTTTATTTTCGTTTATATTCTAATAGTAAAGTATTAAATATTTGTTTTTTTTTAATCACCAGAATTATTTAATACTTTACTATCAGAATATAAACGAAAATAAAATAAAAAAGTGTTTGCCGTGGCCCGGATTCGAACTCTGAATCCTCGGTTCGAATACGGATAGTCGAAAACTCTACGTACTGCGCTATGGAGACATGTTCGATTTATATTCACTGCTAGAATTTACATGACTAAATTAAAGAAAATATAGGATCTTCTTTCGATGCGCAGTAGCGAACGTAACGGGTATCGGCAGCCAGACGGGCCGCGTACTGTTCCAGAGAGTATAGTAAAAGATATATCAAAAAGCCAAAGACGTCTTAAAATACTTTCTCGAAAACGTTGCTAGCTCTTAGACTACTAGAGGAAACATTTTAAGAGAATATGTCGTCGGTGGAGTTGGAAAATACTTACACTAAAATTTATGTAGGGGTGGGGGTAGTTTTCACCCTTCCCGTACTTTTTCATTTTTGTCAAATACGAATGTTAAAGCCACTTAGCAAAACATAGTCCCCCAATATCTCATTCAAATGGGAATAACGGTTCTTAAGATATCTGAAAAATGTTTATTTTTTTTTATAATTTACTATTAGAAACTCAAAATTTTATATCATACAGGATGCTCCATTTAAAAAATACAATTTTATCAAACTCTACGTTGGTAAACACTTTTGGTATATTTTATTTATTTAGGATATTCTGCATTATTGAAAATAATTTTAAATTATAGTAATCATTTAGCTACATTACTCTGCGTCGAATAGCGCAAATAAGCCCTGTATAACGATAACCATATTTTTATACTCAATAAGTAAAGAAAATTTGCCATCAAATGATATCTTAACATGTTCCCGAACTCATCAAATTGGTTTTACGACCCACAAACTGAAGTTACACTCTTAAAAAGGCAGTAAC
>NW_022145906.1:0-2669 GCF_002938485.1 Sitophilus oryzae | reverse complement strand
CGATAGTAAATAAAGGCTTTTTTAGGCTAGCCCAAGTTATAGAATGGAAAATAAATTTCTTGCAGTTTTTAGGTATATAATAAAGTAACTAATATAGAAATTAATTCTACGCTGTGTTCGACATAATGTGGATCAATCATTATAGGGGTAGGGCCCCGAAACCGGTAGTGAGAGCAGGTTGATCCACATTATGTCGAACGCAGCGTGGAATTAATTTCTATATTAGTAGTTCAAGGCAAAAAACTCTTATATATTTTTATTATATACCTAAAAACTGCAAGAAATTTACTTTCCATTATCCTTTTATATTATATCTATTAACTAAAAGAATTTTTTTATGAAGAGTAGATCAAAAATACAATTTAAATGGACGACATGATTTAAATTTTTTGAGTCAATAAAAACCATTCAACTAGATACAAAAATTGTGTGTGCACTATGTGGGCATATTTGAAGTCAAATTTCTTACTGACAACTATTAAATTGAAGGATTTGAAGGATATGTTTGAAAATGTGTTAGTCTAAGAGCTAGCAACGTTTTCGAGAAAGTATTTTAAGACGTCTGGCTCTTTGATATATCTTTTACTATGCTCTCTGGAACAACATGCGGCCCGTCTGGCTGCCGATACCCGTTGCGTTCACTACTGCGAATTGGAAGAAGATCCTATATACATTTTTTTTTAATTTAGTCCTATAAATTCTAGTATTGAATATAAATCGAACATGTCTCCATAGCGCAGTGCGTAGAGTTTCCGACCACGAACCGAGGATTCAGTTCGAATCCGGGTCAGGGCAAAGACTTTTTTATTTTATTTTCGTTTATATTCTGATAGTAAAGTATTAAATAATTCTGGTGATTAAAAAAAACAAATATTTAATACTTTACTATCAGAATATAAACGAAAATAAAATAAAAAGTTTTTGCCCTGGCCCGGATTCGAACTCTGACTCTTCGCTTGATAGGCAGAACCTTTACGCGCTGTGCTATGGAGACTCGGTCGGTTTATATTCAATACTAGAATTTAAAGGACTAATATAAATATAGGATCTTTTTTCAATGCGTAGTAGGGAACGCAACGTTTACCGACAGCCAGACTATGCTCTCTAGAACAGCATGCTGTTCTAGAAAGCATAGTAAAAGATATATCAAAGAGCCAGACGTCTTAAAATACTAGTTTTTCCGACGTTGCCAGCGCTCCTACTATGTAGTTTGAAATGTTGAAATAGTTATAAATTAAAAAAATATATTTTTTACGAGTAACAAATAGTTTTTACGTTAACAAATAGTTTTTAAGCGTAAAAATATTTTTTCACGTGCAACAAATAGTTTTATACGTATAAAATTAGTTTTTTTACGCGTATAAATAACTTTATACATGTAATAAATACTTTTATACGCGTAAAAAATAATAAAAAATTACGTGTCATAAATAGTTTTTATACGTAATAACTTGAAGGAAAAAGGGTCTGTCAGGTAGTGGAATGCTTACAAATACACGTCGCGTCACTACGTATTCCTAAGACGTAGGCAGTCAATTGGGTAGACCAAATCAAAACCCTAGTGGGCCACAGCCACTAGGGTTTTGACTCACATATGGCACAGTGTCGAACAACTTGGTCCAAGGTAGTGAGGAGAATCAATACATTGTCACCATACTCTCACTTAGGGTGAAGGAGTGAAGAGAGAGGCTATAATAACCATTATTTCGATCGTTACAACTTTTCGTTACCACCAGATCGTGTACCACGACCTTGAATATTTACTCCCAGTGCGCGTAATGAAGTTTCACTTCATGAATCAACCTGATTTGCGAACTGATTAACTTCTCCTTCCTAGACAATCTCCAATCTACAGTTTAGTGTTTTAATTTTCAAAAATAATTCTAGATAAATAAATGATTAATTAGATCTCTAACAGCAGAAAAAGAAACGTAATAGCAAAACAAAGACTATTAGTGATAGAAAAATTTAATAAGATCGAAAAAGCGGATAGCTCATCATTAATCAACGAAAAGAAAAGACGAGTTCATAAATCATTCATTACTGAGTGAAAACAAATTTAGGTCTTCTATAAAATGTGACGTAATTCGGTAGTTACGAACTCTAAGAAAATTAATGAATGCTAAAAGAGTAATAAACTGAGCTATAAAGATATACTAAGGGCTGGCAAAGGTTAGTCTTGGGTCGAGATTTCCGTATGTAAGAAGAGTACAATGCGTTTATAATGTACTGAACAAAGAGAGGACAGTAAACACGTTGCCAAACATATGAAATAAACCGAGAAACTGTGCGAAAAAAGAGACGTGGAAGGGGATATAGCAGATTTGTCGCAGTTGACCGGTCGACCCAATCAATACCTCTGTCAGTACTTAAAGTTCTAGGGAAAGGTGTACGTGATGCGTTCAGCTTCACGATTTAATTACGTCTCGTGATACTTAATTTGTTCATTTATTAACGAATCGTTGTAATTTTCCGTATAGCTTGAATTTTTTTAAGTGCAAGCTAGAAACACTTGCATTTTTGGTAAAAATAAGTGGAATTGAGTGGGCGTTCGATAGTGGTCGCGCTATTAGAACTCTGAATTCAAAAATCGATATCTCGAAATCTATTAGAAATAATAGATTGTAGTTTTTTCAAGAACTTTGTTAATATTTCTGCTGTATTTTCTG
>NW_022145905.1:0-6699 GCF_002938485.1 Sitophilus oryzae | reverse complement strand
TGAATGTATTTTTCGTTTATATTGTTCATTGGTTAGGAATTAATTTCAAAGGGCAACCGAAAATTGAACCACTTAGACCTACAATATTTTTTTATTATACACAACTTTTTGCACAGAAATCAATACTTTTATTAATAGGGGCCTTGCATAAAATTTATCTTTAATTTAAAATTATAGTAGCATGTCCGCGGATTGTCTTTTCAAGAGGAAAAACTTTTTTATTGAGATTTTGAGATATACATAAAAATTTTTGCTTGTTCTAAACTGGTTAATTCCGTTTATACTTTTCCAAATTTCTATACCGTTTTAGAGAAAATTAAATAAACATGAAAATATAGTTAAATTTTTGAAAAGTCCTAATAATCAGAACGCGTTTCTATGGTAATATTTCGTTTTCCTTCTTTGGTAGATTGTTGTTGATAAACTTTTAATTAACGTCATATTTCTTTTTTAAAATCTTAAAGAAGCACAATATTAATTTTGTTCAATGCTACGAAAAGGGTGATAATAGTTATCGGAAAATGTGATATTTTAACAACAAAAAATATGACGTTAATCAAAATTAATAATACACATCTATCAGGAATGAAATCGAATTTATATTACCATGAAACGTCTTATGACTTTTAAGACAAAATTCAACCATATTTTCATGTTTTCTTTAATTTTCTCTCAAACGGTATGGAAATTTGGAAAAAGCATAAAGAGGATTAACCATTTTGGAACAAGCAAATATTTTTATGAAGGATGCAATTTTCTCAAAATGTCAAGAAAAAAAAGGTTTTTCCTCTTGTAAAGACAATCATAACAAAATGTAGAAAAAAAGTTCAGTATAATATACAGGGTGTTCCATTTAAAGAATACAACTTTAATATTTTTTATTGGGACAGTCTGTACATTTTGTAAAAAGTTTTAAATTGTAGCTTTAGTAGTCCTCCAACGATCCCATCAGTTACAAATTCAAAAAATCTAATAATTTGGCTATAATACTCCGTGCTGAATAGTGTGAACCACTCTGTATGTAGAATGTTTGGGAGGGGTTAATCATCATGACCTTAAGCCGCGTACACACTAAAGTTGCAAGCGCGCATTTGTTCGCAACAATGGGACGCAACGGACGCATCGAACGAATTTCAATGTATTTGTTATTATCATCGCATATATTCGGATTTTCTACCGCATTTTCATTTTAGTGCAATCCTCAAAGAGGGCTAGTACGAAACTTCTGTTTTTCACGTTCGCTTCCCAAATTTAAAATGAGTAGTAGTTCTGATGAAGAATTATTTGCAATTGCATGTGAATTTGAAGAGGAAGAGCAAGCAAAGGAGCAAGAAAAAAACGAATTTGAGTCCATAATGTAAATTTGAAAAGAAAATTGTATGGAGAAGCAGAAGAGTATGGTTCTCAGAGGAATCCCTGACTAGTCAGCGCCTTTCTTATTGGTTAAAATGCGTAGAAATCAGGTTTCTACGCATTTTAACCAATGAGAAACGTGCTGACTAGTCAGGGATTCTTCTTGGAACAGACCTTATAAGAGATAAAGCAAAATTTTTCCAATAATTTTGTATGACCTATGAAAAATTTAGAGGCGACAATCAAATTCTTCAAGTCGATTCCTGTTTACATCGCGCATTTGATCGAATTTACGAATGACGTCATCCGCACGCAACGTATATACGGATTTAATTCTTTTCTAATTATTCTGAACGGATTTCCGTGTCTACGATGCGTCCGATACGAATGTATGTGCGTTATCTCATTTAAAATAAGGCAAACAATAATTTTCGTCCGTTCCGTATGTCCGATACGTGCTTCCGATGCGAATAAATGCGCGCTTACCTTAGCGAACGCATACGGCCGTGCGGTTTATTAGAGCGAACGAATTCGGGAATGTACGTAGCAACGAACGCATGGTTCGCGTGCGTTCGCTGACTTTGGTAAAGTACTTCAAAGCATAGGCTTGAATTTCTCCTACTTTGTCCGCTTCTCGACAATGTCGCCATATACCTTGACAGTATGATAAATTTTTCTACGCATCTTCGATAGCGTAGGTTTCGCCTGATGTTGGGGTAGTGCCTATTGGTTCGAGTATTTTAGTTTTCGGCCCAGCTTCGAATCCTGTCCCTTATCCCTGCTTTGGTTTTGAAGCATCAGTATACCACGTTATGGTAAGGTCTTTTACCTGGTTGTGAGCAAACGTTTCTCTCTTCCAATCCTTTTGTTGCTCAATACTACAATTAGGTATTTTCAAAGTACATTCTTGGTATGTCATCCACTGGAGTTGGGGAGGAAATTTTGATGGTGTTCCAAGCCCCTGAATACTAACCATCCTGTACAATGAATACCGAAAAATACGATATTTGATAAACTTTTTTCTTTAGTATTTTGTATCTAAATGAATCCCGACAAACAAAGTAAATAATATTACGCATATAAAAAACTGTACGATAAACAGCTGATACCAATCACATCATGTCTAATGACGTCACAACAGATTTAAAGATTTTACGCGTGGTTTTGGAACGTTCCTTGTCAGGCTGAGCTGAACTCTTAGCTAGACACAAAATCGTTATAAATGAATAAATTACTTATGGATATGTTAGTAATACGCTAGTTAATAATTAATTGTTAAGATACCCATTTTTGTAAGGACCCTATTAAATTATACAACGATTAGTAATATACAGGATGGCTCGATAAAATTGAGGAAAGTAGATTAATATCAGGAAGTTGTTTAAGGTTTGTAAATTCTTCTGAATATATTTTTATAATTTTGACATTTTTTTTTTCAGTCAGGATCTACACAAAACATATTAGTATTCAACTACGAGTTTATGAATGAAAATAAGTTAATTGCATACAATTTACCTTTATACAAACGTGCTTCGTTTGTCTGTTAGAGGGCATCACTAAAAACAAACCGAAACCGTTGAGGCAACCTTATGGACAATTTCGTGGAACAAACATGTCTGAGATGTGGCTGGCGTTAACGTCAGCCTGTCCGAGATTTAGTTTGTTTCTGAGTGCTGCGCGCCGAATGCCATTTTACGCGGCAGCGGATAAAGAATGAAGTTCTGCTGTCAGTCGACAGAGTGAATGGGTTGCTGGAGATTGCAAGGTTAGAACTACAGGTTAATCCTTGCAGATTTAAGGATTTTGGGTACAGTATGTTAATAATACGGATTTTCTGTAATTAAACAATATAACATTATGGTAATTAAACAAAGAACGGCGTCAGACTTAGCTTGAAATTTAAAGATCGCTAAGCTATTTCATACTCCTTTTTCGATTATACGAAATATTCAGTACCTATAAAATAATTTTTTCTTTTGTTGTTTATTCTTGTGTTTAACACGAATACATTTCTTCTTCAATACATAAATGTGATTTTTCGTCCAAAGATATTTTCGTCAAACGTATTACAGAGATTACACATTTTAATATGGCAACACTGTTCGCTAGCGGAATTAGAGAAAATAAGTGTTTTATGCGTTGGCCGCAGAATGTGTAGAGGCTCCACCGTGTAGCACTTGAGACGTAAGGGGGAATCAAATCAGTCTTGTCACGAATTTGCCCATTAGGTTGCGTATCTTCCCAATTCTTTAAATCAACACCCGAACGTTAATTAATTTAAAATGTATGAAGCTTATTGTCAAAGACACCACCTCAACATTCCATTTTTTTTTGCCAACTAGATTATTAGCGCTTACTAGATTTTTATGCCTCTACATAGCTTGTGTGATGGCGTAATATTTTTGTAAGTCGCTTCGAAAAAATATCAAAAAAAAAAGATACGCAGTGGTCTTTTTTTTATAAGAAAACAAAACTAAAGTAGTAAATACTATAAGGACCAGTTTTCGAAAATCAATCGTCAGTAGAGTTTGGAAAATATTTACTAAAATGTATGTAGTGGTGGGTACTTTTCAATCTTCCTGTACTTTTTCTTTGTGTTTTGTAAAAGTAAAATGTTAAAATCGTTTATGAAAACATAGGCTCCCTTAAACTTACCCTAAATCGGAATAATTGGTATAAATAATAATATATTCTTTAAAATATCTTAAAAATGTTTATTTTTGTTTGATGCCTCTAACGTAGGGTAACTCTCAAAATAAAATAAGAGGACGAGAGGGTAAAAAAAGAGGCCAGGTGAAACATTTTTTGATACATCGCCCAAATATCTGAATTTATCAAAAGTTATGTCAACGGTATGCTATCTCTAAGTTGATGTCCTATTCTTTTCTTTCTTAAAATATTAATTAATTTTATATGCAAAACTTTGTTCAAATAAAACAAACCCTTAACAAAACTTTTTTTTTTCAAAAATAAGTCAACATAAGTAAACATAAAATAGTTAAACATGTTTATCGCTTCCACAAATATTTTTTGTACATAAATATTTCTTCATTTTCGTTTCTGTACAAATGAGTGGGAGTAGTGAAAGATATAGATTAACAATTTTCTAAACCATTGTGGCAATAGACGAATATTTTTTAGATTTTGAGTTTGGTATGTAAAAAGAGGGCTTTTTCAATACGTGAGAGAAAAGAGGACAGTGAGATGAAAAAGAGGAGTGTCCTCAGAATAGAGGACGGTTGGCAACCCTACCCTAACGGGCAAAAATATTAACTTTTATAAAGAGGTCTATTCTTTCTAAAAATCCTATAATTATGAGTAAATTTCAATGGAGAAGTTAATATTTTTACCATATCTAGTTAAGTACTTTTAAATTTGCTTATAAATCAACACTTTACAACAACATAAATCTATAAGTAATTTCTTCAAAATTCACCCTTCATGATGTAAATCTATTTTAGATAATTATTGTGTTATCTCGTATGTACTGTATTCTCTTATTCCCTATATTGTGAGTATTCTTTATAATTTGTCTAATGAACCGACTTGTTATATCCTAAATTAATGTGCCTTTATTTGTGTTTCAGAAGGATGAGGTGTACCTGAATTTGGTTTTGGAATACATACCCGAAACGGTATACAAAGTAGCGCGGCATTATAGCAAATCCAAACAGACTATACCCATTAGCTTTATTAAGGTAATTGTATGTTTATGTATCCGCCAGACTTGTTTTAACTATACCATTCGAATTGACTCGTTAGCGATACTCCGTTCCGCTAAACAAATTAACTGGTCAATAACAAAATCATGTATGTATCGTCTTGGGTTATTGAAAATTGAAAGTTGCAAGTAATGTATTTTTTAAATACACCACATGCTTTTTTAAATATATCGGAACATTTTAATAGATTAATATGTTTTGTTAATTATTAAATTTTCTTTCTAAAAGTTCCAACGTTAGGACTTACGGCTATTCCTTATGACTATAGAACCTGCTTAACGCACAACAACCAGACAAAAATATTACCAATTACTTTAGAGAATTGTTTGCGTGACAAAGCTAGCTAACATAAGGATATTATAAAATTTTAATCTCCGTTATGCATATAATCTGTGTTAATTGAACTCTTTTAAAAAGTGTATATACAGGGGTGCTACAAATTCGAGGTACCAGCATTTGTATCTCGGAAACCGTAATAGATACGAAGATAGTTAAATTGGGACCAAGTTGCTCCTTGGGATGTTCACCAAGATGTCATCAAAAAGGCTTTAAAAATTTCAAAGATTGCAAAGCTTTTTTGGAAAACAAAACGGGTTTTTTGAAAATCAATTTTATTTTTTCCTGACGTTGTTTTTTAGAAAATAAAAAAACTAATTACACATTCTGGTAGCCACTTTATCAGGGCTATCTGATAGTATTTTTAGATTTTCAAATTAGCTGATAATTATTTGAGATAAGAGGCCAACTTATTTTTTTTTAAACGGACCTGCATTTTTTATTTCAGGTTTTGAAAGAACTCGGTCTCCTGAGTAAAATGATACGGCACACTTGATACTTTTCTTTTGTTTTGGGTACCTTAACAATAAGAAAACTATTTATTTATTATTGTTTAAAATAATTTCAAGTCCGACTCTGTTTTTTTTTTAATTATTTAATCTGATTATATTCATCGCAACAATGTTGAAATTTATTGATTTCACTTTTACAAATGAAGTCTAGTAATATACACCCCCCCCCCCTTGGCGACAGGTCACCTCGCTGGTCATATACTGCTCTACCATTTCAAATCCGTCTTCCGGAGAAATAATTTGATTGTTTATATTATATCATATTTATATGATTTTTTTATTATTTTGTTGCGTTTGATTTTCCTTATTCAATATTTTACCACACGTCATATTTAAGTTTGTAAGCTTATCAATATGTTAACGATAAATAGATTATATACTTAAAAAACAGAGCCGGACTTGAACATAGTTAAAATAAGTTGTGTTCAAATGTCTAAAACAAAAAAAAAATAAGTGTGGCATATCATTGCAGTTCTTTCAGAGTTCTTTCAAAACCTGAAATAAAAAATGCAGGTTCGTATTTAAAAAAAATTTAAGTTGGCCTGGTTTATCTATTGCGGTTTTCGAGATACCCGTGCTCTTACCTCGAATTTGTAGCACCCTGTATACAAACACCAGCAAAAATAATTTTTATATTTTCGAAATACGGTGTGTACAGGGTGGGTCAAATTCGACGCTTTTAAATGGAAACACCCTTTTCTATAGGAGATAGACGAAAACTAATATCGGTGTCTGGAGCTCAATTTTCATCAAAAACATGATGGTGAAAACCGCAC